>NC_142200.1:139466197-139626068 GCF_049639895.1 Pseudopodoces humilis | reverse complement strand
GGCACCGGGTAGAAACAGTTGGAAAAGTCTTGTCCAAAGATGTCTCTCAGCTTGTCCATCAGCTCCATTACCAGCGAGCAACCTTTGTCCAGGTCCACTACATGCAACTCTATGCGCTCCTCTAAAGGCCTTCCAAGGTTCCCCTTGATATTGTGGTCTTCTCTCTTTGCATCCCGTTTGTCTTCTTCGAGTCCGGCAGCATTGGCTTCCTCGCCCTCCTTTAAACCACGGTTTACTTCTTCCTTTGCACCATCGTTGCCTTTTTGTGCTTCATTTCCAGCACCGCTTTCTGTCTTTGCATCAACGTTGTTGCCTTCTTCGTTTCCATCCTTATTGTCTTCTTCCACTTTTGCATCGTTACTTTCGATTTCTTCCTTTGCAACAGTGCTGTGTCCTCCTTTTTCTTCTTCTTCTTCTTCTTCTTCTTCTTCTTCTTCTTGTTCCTCTTTATCTTCTTCTTCCTTCCCAGCAGCATGGGCTTCCTCAAAATTCTCACCATGGTTTACTCCTTCTTTTGCATCATCATTGCCGTCCTTTGCTTCATTTCCAGCGCTGCTTTCGGCCTTTACATCAATGTTGCTGCCTTCTTCATTTCCATCCTTATTGTCTTCTTCCACATTTGCATCATTGCTTTCGATTTCTTCCTTTGCAACGATGTTGTGTCCTTCTTCTTTATCTTCTTCTTCTTCCTCTTTTTCTTCTTCTTTATCTTCCTCTTCCTTCCCAGCAGCATGGGCTTCCTCAAAATTCTCACCATGGTTTACTCCTTCTTTTGCATCATCATTGCCGTCTTTTGCTTCATTTCCAGCGCTGCTTTCGGCCTTTACATCAATGGTGCTGCCTTCTTCATTTTCATCCATCGTGTTTTCTTCCACATTTGCATCGTTGCTTTTGATTTCTCTCTCTGCCGCTGTGTTGCCTCCGCCTTCTTCTTTATCTTCTTCCTCATTTCCAGCTGCGTTGGCTTCCTCAAACTTCTCAGCCTGGTTTACTCCTTCTGTTGCGTCCTCATTGCCTTCTTCTGCCTCATTTCCAGCACTGCTTTCTGCCTTTGCATCAACGTTGCTGCCTTCTTCATTTCCATCCTTAGTGCCTTCTTCCACATGGGTGCTTTCTATTTCTTTCTCTGCAACAATGGTGTCTCCTCCTTCTTCTTCTTCTCCTCCTTCTTCTCCTTCGACTTCTTCTTCTTCCTCCACCAAGTTGCTGCTGGACCTCTCCTTGATGCCACTGTTGTCGGGATTGCGTCTGATTTTCCCGAGTCCAAACCACAGTGCCACGAGAAGGACCACGATTCCAGTTAGAGCCCAGAACTGCCAGACCAGCAGGGCTCCCCAGGCGCCACCACTCTGCTCCAGGTTCTTCTGCTCCAGCTCCTCAAGCAGCTGAGCCATCTGCTGGTTCAGATGCTCAGCACGCTGCTGCATGCGCTCCCGTGTGGCCTCATCCAGCCCGTCCCCGGCCCGCTGCGGGTACTGGATGAGGCCTTGCGCAAGCAAGAGGAGAAATGCCGTGGCCAGCATGGCCTCAGGTGCTTTGCAGGGCTCAAGTGGGGATGGGAAGGGGGTACTGATAAGGGAAATGGGGACAGGAGCCCCCGGGGAAATGAAAACAGGCAAGAGGGGGCCGGGCAGCTGGCAGGCTGCAAGGCCTGTGCCGCTGGCCCGGCAGCAGCACCGCGCCCTGGCAAAGGTGCTCCTGCCAGAGCCTGGCCTCTGGATGCCCGCTGAGACCCGGCTGCCCGGGTACTCGCGTTTCTGCCGTCGGCCTCCTCCTTCGGCGTTCAGCACAGCCTCCCGTCTGCGCGCACACTCGCCGCTCGCCGAGGCTGTACTGGGCCAGCGTCACCTGCTCCTAATGTTGCTAGCTGCACCCATTGTGACACAGGTGCTGTGATGTCACAGGTGACAGAGTGCATCCCGGCCAGACCAGCCCCGCCCTCCATCTCTACCCCAGCCCTGGGACTCAAAATGGCCCCGGGCAAGCAAAGACGTGACCCACGCAAAGAGCACACCGACGGGTCATAATGGAGCCCCGGCGGCTCGCTTGAATAAACGGGCAGAAGCCCCCCAAAAGCTTTTCGATCTGAAATTGGGTGACAAGGCCCGTGAAGGCTTTGCACCGGGAAATCTCCTGCTCTGAGATGGAATCGCTTGCCTTGGTGCTGACATGTGTGCTTGTGGGGGTGCTCTTGGCACCTGAGTGACTGTCCTCGGGGTTGCAGTGGTGAATCTGCTGCTGCTGACATGGGGCTTCTCCATGGCAGGATCTCAGTTCCTGCTGTGCCACTGCGAGAGGACCTTGATTGCCCAGTTTCCCAGGGGTGATGAGCAGGTGACGGGGGGGTGATTTCCAGTGGGCAGCTCCCACTGTCAACAGAGCACAGTGCTCCTTCCGCATGCCCAACAAGTTGGTTTCTGTGGCGCCAAAGCCCTGCAGAGTGTCTGGGATCAGGCAGGATCCTCACTGAATTGCGTTCCCCAGTGAACACAAAAGGATGCACAGCAGTGGTGCCTCTTGCTTGGTCCCTGCCCAGCCAGAGCTGCCAGGGACAGCTTCAGAGCCCCTGTGAAATGGCCAGCATGTGCAAGGGGAACACAGGGCAAACCTCATCTTTGGAGCCACCAGGGTCTTCAGTGGCTTCTGCACCTGGGAGAGCATTGAGAGGAGCAATGTGGAGAGAGAATGGTG
Organism: Pseudopodoces humilis; assembly: GCF_049639895.1. NCBI lineage: Eukaryota > Metazoa > Chordata > Aves > Passeriformes > Paridae > Pseudopodoces > Pseudopodoces humilis. The sequence goes on along the minus strand of NC_142200.1, from coordinate 139,623,377 downwards.
TGCCTTTGTTCCAAAGGCTTGCTAATAACAGGGCCTACTCCCAGCCAGTCACAAATTCACCACTAGTGGAATTTGCCAGTATTCTAGGTCTGCTGGAATTCAAGAAGAGCTTGCACAGTCCATTTAAGGAAGAAATGCATTTATTGAAACAATAACAAAGAAGGGTCTGGAACGTTGAATTCACTAACTAGGGGGCATTACTATCTACAGGAAAAGCGCCACCTAAAGTGTCGCAATCGACCTGGTACTTTCACTAACTAGAGGGTCCTAACACATATGGTAAAAGCACTAATTACGGGGCTGTAATACCTATAGTAAATGTACTAACTATGGGGGGTTAACATGTACTGTAAAAATGCACTAACTACGGGAGGTTAATGTCTACAGGGTCTGCCAAGAGGCCCCACGAGCACAGCTCCGTGCAGGAAGATCCCTTTCAATGGCCGTAGATCAGCACTTGTTTGAGCCGATGCAGCAGGCGGATGTACTCCTGCACGGCCTTCGTGTGGGCATCCGGGCTGCTCGCCAGGGGCTGAAAGAGGTTGGGGGATTGAGCCAGCCGCAAGCCGGAGGGCAGTTTGATCTCCTTGGGAAACTTCTCATTGCCCACGACAAAGTGGTGAAGTTGCTTTGTCTCCAGCGAGCACCGCAGGTACTTCAGGATATCCATCAGTCGCTGACGGAAGTCCCTCCTGCCCCAGCGTGTCGGGGGTACGGTGCTCAGGAGGTGCATCACCACAGTCTTCAAGGTGTAGCTGGAAAAACCTACGCCCATCGGGAAGCAGCTGAGGAAGTGCAGGCACTTGCAGTGCCAGCTGTCCTGGGGAGCCTGCCCGGCAATGTGCCTGAAGAATTTTGCCTCTGCCACGGCGTAAGTCTCGCGCCACGTTGTGCTTGGCGCGCCTACTTCTGTAGGCTGGCTGCCCACAAAGATATCTGTGTCTCCTTGCCGCACCCCAAAGATCACCTCCACCGTGAAGCTTTCTGTGTCTTTGCTGAGCTGAAATTTACAGGAGCGGCTGCAGGGCTGCAACATTAACTGCCAGTGGCAGGACGCAGGCAAAAGCAGCCGGGCTGCTCTCACAAATCGGTAGAACCACTGGACAGTTTTCTCCACGTCTAGGTAGGAGCCAGTGCACAGGGTCTGCAGGAGGCTGGGGTCCTGCTTCCTTCTCAGCTCCTCCTCGGAGTGGTGGAGGAAGCACAGCATGTCCTCCCGCAGCTGCTCCCCTCTGCAGGTGCACAGCAGCTCCACACGGACACAGGAGTTCCTCTGGAGCAGCCCTGCGGCGTCCAGCTCCAGGTGGAAAGCGTGTCCTGGAGGGGGACTCAGGGGTACAAGCACGCGGTACACAACATCTTGTGCATGGGGACTCCAGCCTTCAAAGGCGCTGCCCACTCCGATGGCTTGTTGTGGCACCGGGTAGAAACAGTTGGAAAAGTCTTGTCCAAAGATGTCTCTCAGCTTGTCCATCAGCTCCATTACCAGCGAGCAACCTTTGTCCAGGTCCACTACATGCAACTCTATGCGCTCCTCTAAAGGCCTTCCAAGGTTCCCCTTGATATTGTGGTCTTCTCTCTTTGCATCCCGTTTGTCTTCTTCGAGTCCGGCAGCATTGGCTTCCTCGCCCTCCTTTAAACCACGGTTTACTTCTTCCTTTGCACCATCGTTGCCTTTTTGTGCTTCATTTCCAGCACCGCTTTCTGTCTTTGCATCAACGTTGTTGCCTTCTTCGTTTCCATCCTTATTGTCTTCTTCCACTTTTGCATCGTTACTTTCGATTTCTTCCTTTGCAACAGTGCTGTGTCCTCCTTTTTCTTCTTCTTCTTCTTCTTCTTCTTCTTCTTGTTCCTCTTTATCTTCTTCTTCCTTCCCAGCAGCATGGGCTTCCTCAAAATTCTCACCATGGTTTACTCCTTCTTTTGCATCATCATTGCCGTCCTTTGCTTCATTTCCAGCGCTGCTTTCGGCCTTTACATCAATGTTGCTGCCTTCTTCATTTCCATCCTTATTGTCTTCTTCCACATTTGCATCATTGCTTTCGATTTCTTCCTTTGCAACGATGTTGTGTCCTTCTTCTTTATCTTCTTCTTCTTCCTCTTTTTCTTCTTCTTTATCTTCCTCTTCCTTCCCAGCAGCATGGGCTTCCTCAAAATTCTCACCATGGTTTACTCCTTCTTTTGCATCATCATTGCCGTCTTTTGCTTCATTTCCAGCGCTGCTTTCGGCCTTTACATCAATGGTGCTGCCTTCTTCATTTTCATCCATCGTGTTTTCTTCCACATTTGCATCGTTGCTTTTGATTTCTCTCTCTGCCGCTGTGTTGCCTCCGCCTTCTTCTTTATCTTCTTCCTCATTTCCAGCTGCGTTGGCTTCCTCAAACTTCTCAGCCTGGTTTACTCCTTCTGTTGCGTCCTCATTGCCTTCTTCTGCCTCATTTCCAGCACTGCTTTCTGCCTTTGCATCAACGTTGCTGCCTTCTTCATTTCCATCCTTAGTGCCTTCTTCCACATGGGTGCTTTCTATTTCTTTCTCTGCAACAATGGTGTCTCCTCCTTCTTCTTCTTCTCCTCCTTCTTCTCCTTCGACTTCTTCTTCTTCCTCCACCAAGTTGCTGCTGGACCTCTCCTTGATGCCACTGTTGTCGGGATTGCGTCTGATTTTCCCGAGTCCAAACCACAGTGCCACGAGAAGGACCACGATTCCAGTTAGAGCCCAGAACTGCCAGACCAGCAGGGCTCCCCAGGCGCCACCACTCTGCTCCAGGTTCTTCTGCTCCAGCTCCTCAAGCAGCTGAGCCATCTGCTGGTTCAGATGCTCAGCACGCTGCTGCATGCGCTCCCGTGTGGCCTCATCCAGCCCGTCCCCGGCCCGCTGCGGGTACTGGATGAGGCCTTGCGCAAGCAAGAGGAGAAATGCCGTGGCCAGCATGGCCTCAGGTGCTTTGCAGGGCTCAAGTGGGGATGGGAAGGGGGTACTGATAAGGGAAATGGGGACAGGAGCCCCCGGGGAAATGAAAACAGGCAAGAGGGGGCCGGGCAGCTGGCAGGCTGCAAGGCCTGTGCCGCTGGCCCGGCAGCAGCACCGCGCCCTGGCAAAGGTGCTCCTGCCAGAGCCTGGCCTCTGGATGCCCGCTGAGACCCGGCTGCCCGGGTACTCGCGTTTCTGCCGTCGGCCTCCTCCTTCGGCGTTCAGCACAGCCTCCCGTCTGCGCGCACACTCGCCGCTCGCCGAGGCTGTACTGGGCCAGCGTCACCTGCTCCTAATGTTGCTAGCTGCACCCATTGTGACACAGGTGCTGTGATGTCACAGGTGACAGAGTGCATCCCGGCCAGACCAGCCCCGCCCTCCATCTCTACCCCAGCCCTGGGACTCAAAATGGCCCCGGGCAAGCAAAGACGTGACCCACGCAAAGAGCACACCGACGGGTCATAATGGAGCCCCGGCGGCTCGCTTGAATAAACGGGCAGAAGCCCCCCAAAAGCTTTTCGATCTGAAATTGGGTGACAAGGCCCGTGAAGGCTTTGCACCGGGAAATCTCCTGCTCTGAGATGGAATCGCTTGCCTTGGTGCTGACATGTGTGCTTGTGGGGGTGCTCTTGGCACCTGAGTGACTGTCCTCGGGGTTGCAGTGGTGAATCTGCTGCTGCTGACATGGGGCTTCTCCATGGCAGGATCTCAGTTCCTGCTGTGCCACTGCGAGAGGACCTTGATTGCCCAGTTTCCCAGGGGTGATGAGCAGGTGACGGGGGGGTGATTTCCAGTGGGCAGCTCCCACTGTCAACAGAGCACAGTGCTCCTTCCGCATGCCCAACAAGTTGGTTTCTGTGGCGCCAAAGCCCTGCAGAGTGTCTGGGATCAGGCAGGATCCTCACTGAATTGCGTTCCCCAGTGAACACAAAAGGATGCACAGCAGTGGTGCCTCTTGCTTGGTCCCTGCCCAGCCAGAGCTGCCAGGGACAGCTTCAGAGCCCCTGTGAAATGGCCAGCATGTGCAAGGGGAACACAGGGCAAACCTCATCTTTGGAGCCACCAGGGTCTTCAGTGGCTTCTGCACCTGGGAGAGCATTGAGAGGAGCAATGTGGAGAGAGAATGGTGTGCCTTTGTTCCAAAGGCTTGCTAATAACAGGGCCTACTCCCAGCCAGTCACAAATTCACCACTAGTGGAATTTGCCAGTATTCTAGGTCTGCTGGAATTCAAGAAGAGCTTGCACAGTCCATTTAAGGAAGAAATGCATTTATTGAAACAATAACAAAGAAGGGTCTGGAACGTTGAATTCACTAACTAGGGGGCATTACTATCTACAGGAAAAGCGCCACCTAAAGTGTCGCAATCGACCTGGTACTTTCACTAACTAGAGGGTCCTAACACATATGGTAAAAGCACTAATTACGGGGCTGTAATACCTATAGTAAATGTACTAACTATGGGGGGTTAACATGTACTGTAAAAATGCACTAACTACGGGAGGTTAATGTCTACAGGGTCTGCCAAGAGGCCCCACGAGCACAGCTCCGTGCAGGAAGATCCCTTTCAATGGCCGTAGATCAGCACTTGTTTGAGCCGATGCAGCAGGCGGATGTACTCCTGCACGGCCTTCGTGTGGGCATCCGGGCTGCTCGCCAGGGGCTGAAAGAGGTTGGGGGATTGAGCCAGCCGCAAGCCGGAGGGCAGTTTGATCTCCTTGGGAAACTTCTCATTGCCCACGACAAAGTGGTGAAGTTGCTTTGTCTCCAGCGAGCACCGCAGGTACTTCAGGATATCCATCAGTCGCTGACGGAAGTCCCTCCTGCCCCAGCGTGTCGGGGGTACGGTGCTCAGGAGGTGCATCACCACAGTCTTCAAGGTGTAGCTGGAAAAACCTACGCCCATCGGGAAGCAGCTGAGGAAGTGCAGGCACTTGCAGTGCCAGCTGTCCTGGGGAGCCTGCCCGGCAATGTGCCTGAAGAATTTTGCCTCTGCCACGGCGTAAGTCTCGCGCCACGTTGTGCTTGGCGCGCCTACTTCTGTAGGCTGGCTGCCCACAAAGATATCTGTGTCTCCTTGCCGCACCCCAAAGATCACCTCCACCGTGAAGCTTTCTGTGTCTTTGCTGAGCTGAAATTTACAGGAGCGGCTGCAGGGCTGCAACATTAACTGCCAGTGGCAGGACGCAGGCAAAAGCAGCCGGGCTGCTCTCACAAATCGGTAGAACCACTGGACAGTTTTCTCCACGTCTAGGTAGGAGCCAGTGCACAGGGTCTGCAGGAGGCTGGGGTCCTGCTTCCTTCTCAGCTCCTCCTCGGAGTGGTGGAGGAAGCACAGCATGTCCTCCCGCAGCTGCTCCCCTCTGCAGGTGCACAGCAGCTCCACACGGACACAGGAGTTCCTCTGGAGCAGCCCTGCGGCGTCCAGCTCCAGGTGGAAAGCGTGTCCTGGAGGGGGACTCAGGGGTACAAGCACGCGGTACACAACATCTTGTGCATGGGGACTCCAGCCTTCAAAGGCGCTGCCCACTCCGATGGCTTGTTGTGGCACCGGGTAGAAACAGTTGGAAAAGTCTTGTCCAAAGATGTCTCTCAGCTTGTCCATCAGCTCCATTACCAGCGAGCAACCTTTGTCCAGGTCCACTACATGCAACTCTATGCGCTCCTCTAAAGGCCTTCCAAGGTTCCCCTTGATATTGTGGTCTTCTCTCTTTGCATCCCGTTTGTCTTCTTCGAGTCCGGCAGCATTGGCTTCCTCGCCCTCCTTTAAACCACGGTTTACTTCTTCCTTTGCACCATCGTTGCCTTTTTGTGCTTCATTTCCAGCACCGCTTTCTGTCTTTGCATCAACGTTGTTGCCTTCTTCGTTTCCATCCTTATTGTCTTCTTCCACTTTTGCATCGTTACTTTCGATTTCTTCCTTTGCAACAGTGCTGTGTCCTCCTTTTTCTTCTTCTTCTTCTTCTTCTTCTTCTTCTTGTTCCTCTTTATCTTCTTCTTCCTTCCCAGCAGCATGGGCTTCCTCAAAATTCTCACCATGGTTTACTCCTTCTTTTGCATCATCATTGCCGTCCTTTGCTTCATTTCCAGCGCTGCTTTCGGCCTTTACATCAATGTTGCTGCCTTCTTCATTTCCATCCTTATTGTCTTCTTCCACATTTGCATCATTGCTTTCGATTTCTTCCTTTGCAACGATGTTGTGTCCTTCTTCTTTATCTTCTTCTTCTTCCTCTTTTTCTTCTTCTTTATCTTCCTCTTCCTTCCCAGCAGCATGGGCTTCCTCAAAATTCTCACCATGGTTTACTCCTTCTTTTGCATCATCATTGCCGTCTTTTGCTTCATTTCCAGCGCTGCTTTCGGCCTTTACATCAATGGTGCTGCCTTCTTCATTTTCATCCATCGTGTTTTCTTCCACATTTGCATCGTTGCTTTTGATTTCTCTCTCTGCCGCTGTGTTGCCTCCGCCTTCTTCTTTATCTTCTTCCTCATTTCCAGCTGCGTTGGCTTCCTCAAACTTCTCAGCCTGGTTTACTCCTTCTGTTGCGTCCTCATTGCCTTCTTCTGCCTCATTTCCAGCACTGCTTTCTGCCTTTGCATCAACGTTGCTGCCTTCTTCATTTCCATCCTTAGTGCCTTCTTCCACATGGGTGCTTTCTATTTCTTTCTCTGCAACAATGGTGTCTCCTCCTTCTTCTTCTTCTCCTCCTTCTTCTCCTTCGACTTCTTCTTCTTCCTCCACCAAGTTGCTGCTGGACCTCTCCTTGATGCCACTGTTGTCGGGATTGCGTCTGATTTTCCCGAGTCCAAACCACAGTGCCACGAGAAGGACCACGATTCCAGTTAGAGCCCAGAACTGCCAGACCAGCAGGGCTCCCCAGGCGCCACCACTCTGCTCCAGGTTCTTCTGCTCCAGCTCCTCAAGCAGCTGAGCCATCTGCTGGTTCAGATGCTCAGCACGCTGCTGCATGCGCTCCCGTGTGGCCTCATCCAGCCCGTCCCCGGCCCGCTGCGGGTACTGGATGAGGCCTTGCGCAAGCAAGAGGAGAAATGCCGTGGCCAGCATGGCCTCAGGTGCTTTGCAGGGCTCAAGTGGGGATGGGAAGGGGGTACTGATAAGGGAAATGGGGACAGGAGCCCCCGGGGAAATGAAAACAGGCAAGAGGGGGCCGGGCAGCTGGCAGGCTGCAAGGCCTGTGCCGCTGGCCCGGCAGCAGCACCGCGCCCTGGCAAAGGTGCTCCTGCCAGAGCCTGGCCTCTGGATGCCCGCTGAGACCCGGCTGCCCGGGTACTCGCGTTTCTGCCGTCGGCCTCCTCCTTCGGCGTTCAGCACAGCCTCCCGTCTGCGCGCACACTCGCCGCTCGCCGAGGCTGTACTGGGCCAGCGTCACCTGCTCCTAATGTTGCTAGCTGCACCCATTGTGACACAGGTGCTGTGATGTCACAGGTGACAGAGTGCATCCCGGCCAGACCAGCCCCGCCCTCCATCTCTACCCCAGCCCTGGGACTCAAAATGGCCCCGGGCAAGCAAAGACGTGACCCACGCAAAGAGCACACCGACGGGTCATAATGGAGCCCCGGCGGCTCGCTTGAATAAACGGGCAGAAGCCCCCCAAAAGCTTTTCGATCTGAAATTGGGTGACAAGGCCCGTGAAGGCTTTGCACCGGGAAATCTCCTGCTCTGAGATGGAATCGCTTGCCTTGGTGCTGACATGTGTGCTTGTGGGGGTGCTCTTGGCACCTGAGTGACTGTCCTCGGGGTTGCAGTGGTGAATCTGCTGCTGCTGACATGGGGCTTCTCCATGGCAGGATCTCAGTTCCTGCTGTGCCACTGCGAGAGGACCTTGATTGCCCAGTTTCCCAGGGGTGATGAGCAGGTGACGGGGGGGTGATTTCCAGTGGGCAGCTCCCACTGTCAACAGAGCACAGTGCTCCTTCCGCATGCCCAACAAGTTGGTTTCTGTGGCGCCAAAGCCCTGCAGAGTGTCTGGGATCAGGCAGGATCCTCACTGAATTGCGTTCCCCAGTGAACACAAAAGGATGCACAGCAGTGGTGCCTCTTGCTTGGTCCCTGCCCAGCCAGAGCTGCCAGGGACAGCTTCAGAGCCCCTGTGAAATGGCCAGCATGTGCAAGGGGAACACAGGGCAAACCTCATCTTTGGAGCCACCAGGGTCTTCAGTGGCTTCTGCACCTGGGAGAGCATTGAGAGGAGCAATGTGGAGAGAGAATGGTGTGCCTTTGTTCCAAAGGCTTGCTAATAACAGGGCCTACTCCCAGCCAGTCACAAATTCACCACTAGTGGAATTTGCCAGTATTCTAGGTCTGCTGGAATTCAAGAAGAGCTTGCACAGTCCATTTAAGGAAGAAATGCATTTATTGAAACAATAACAAAGAAGGGTCTGGAACGTTGAATTCACTAACTAGGGGGCATTACTATCTACAGGAAAAGCGCCACCTAAAGTGTCGCAATCGACCTGGTACTTTCACTAACTAGAGGGTCCTAACACATATGGTAAAAGCACTAATTACGGGGCTGTAATACCTATAGTAAATGTACTAACTATGGGGGGTTAACATGTACTGTAAAAATGCACTAACTACGGGAGGTTAATGTCTACAGGGTCTGCCAAGAGGCCCCACGAGCACAGCTCCGTGCAGGAAGATCCCTTTCAATGGCCGTAGATCAGCACTTGTTTGAGCCGATGCAGCAGGCGGATGTACTCCTGCACGGCCTTCGTGTGGGCATCCGGGCTGCTCGCCAGGGGCTGAAAGAGGTTGGGGGATTGAGCCAGCCGCAAGCCGGAGGGCAGTTTGATCTCCTTGGGAAACTTCTCATTGCCCACGACAAAGTGGTGAAGTTGCTTTGTCTCCAGCGAGCACCGCAGGTACTTCAGGATATCCATCAGTCGCTGACGGAAGTCCCTCCTGCCCCAGCGTGTCGGGGGTACGGTGCTCAGGAGGTGCATCACCACAGTCTTCAAGGTGTAGCTGGAAAAACCTACGCCCATCGGGAAGCAGCTGAGGAAGTGCAGGCACTTGCAGTGCCAGCTGTCCTGGGGAGCCTGCCCGGCAATGTGCCTGAAGAATTTTGCCTCTGCCACGGCGTAAGTCTCGCGCCACGTTGTGCTTGGCGCGCCTACTTCTGTAGGCTGGCTGCCCACAAAGATATCTGTGTCTCCTTGCCGCACCCCAAAGATCACCTCCACCGTGAAGCTTTCTGTGTCTTTGCTGAGCTGAAATTTACAGGAGCGGCTGCAGGGCTGCAACATTAACTGCCAGTGGCAGGACGCAGGCAAAAGCAGCCGGGCTGCTCTCACAAATCGGTAGAACCACTGGACAGTTTTCTCCACGTCTAGGTAGGAGCCAGTGCACAGGGTCTGCAGGAGGCTGGGGTCCTGCTTCCTTCTCAGCTCCTCCTCGGAGTGGTGGAGGAAGCACAGCATGTCCTCCCGCAGCTGCTCCCCTCTGCAGGTGCACAGCAGCTCCACACGGACACAGGAGTTCCTCTGGAGCAGCCCTGCGGCGTCCAGCTCCAGGTGGAAAGCGTGTCCTGGAGGGGGACTCAGGGGTACAAGCACGCGGTACACAACATCTTGTGCATGGGGACTCCAGCCTTCAAAGGCGCTGCCCACTCCGATGGCTTGTTGTGGCACCGGGTAGAAACAGTTGGAAAAGTCTTGTCCAAAGATGTCTCTCAGCTTGTCCATCAGCTCCATTACCAGCGAGCAACCTTTGTCCAGGTCCACTACATGCAACTCTATGCGCTCCTCTAAAGGCCTTCCAAGGTTCCCCTTGATATTGTGGTCTTCTCTCTTTGCATCCCGTTTGTCTTCTTCGAGTCCGGCAGCATTGGCTTCCTCGCCCTCCTTTAAACCACGGTTTACTTCTTCCTTTGCACCATCGTTGCCTTTTTGTGCTTCATTTCCAGCACCGCTTTCTGTCTTTGCATCAACGTTGTTGCCTTCTTCGTTTCCATCCTTATTGTCTTCTTCCACTTTTGCATCGTTGCTTTCGATTTCTTCCTTTGCAACAGTGCTGTGTCCTCCTTTTTCTTCTTCTTCTTCTTCTTCTTCTTCTTCTTCTTCTTGTTCCTCTTTATCTTCTTCTTCCTTCCCAGCAGCATGGGCTTCCTCAAAATTCTCACCATGGTTTACTCCTTCTTTTGCATCATCATTGCCGTCCTTTGCTTCATTTCCAGCGCTGCTTTCGGCCTTTACATCAATGTTGCTGCCTTCTTCATTTCCATCCTTATTGTCTTCTTCCACATTTGCATCATTGCTTTCGATTTCTTCCTTTGCAACGATGTTGTGTCCTTCTTCTTTATCTTCTTCTTCTTCCTCTTTTTCTTCTTCTTTATCTTCCTCTTCCTTCCCAGCAGCATGGGCTTCCTCAAAATTCTCACCATGGTTTACTCCTTCTTTTGCATCATCATTGCCGTCTTTTGCTTCATTTCCAGCGCTGCTTTCGGCCTTTACATCAATGGTGCTGCCTTCTTCATTTTCATCCATCGTGTTTTCTTCCACATTTGCATCGTTGCTTTTGATTTCTCTCTCTGCCGCTGTGTTGCCTCCGCCTTCTTCTTTATCTTCTTCCTCATTTCCAGCTGCGTTGGCTTCCTCAAACTTCTCAGCCTGGTTTACTCCTTCTGTTGCGTCCTCATTGCCTTCTTCTGCCTCATTTCCAGCACTGCTTTCTGCCTTTGCATCAACGTTGCTGCCTTCTTCATTTCCATCCTTAGTGCCTTCTTCCACATGGGTGCTTTCTATTTCTTTCTCTGCAACAATGGTGTCTCCTCCTTCTTCTTCTTCTCCTCCTTCTTCTCCTTCGACTTCTTCTTCTTCCTCCACCAAGTTGCTGCTGGACCTCTCCTTGATGCCACTGTTGTCGGGATTGCGTCTGATTTTCCCGAGTCCAAACCACAGTGCCACGAGAAGGACCACGATTCCAGTTAGAGCCCAGAACTGCCAGACCAGCAGGGCTCCCCAGGCGCCACCACTCTGCTCCAGGTTCTTCTGCTCCAGCTCCTCAAGCAGCTGAGCCATCTGCTGGTTCAGATGCTCAGCACGCTGCTGCATGCGCTCCCGTGTGGCCTCATCCAGCCCGTCCCCGGCCCGCTGCGGGTACTGGATGAGGCCTTGCGCAAGCAAGAGGAGAAATGCCGTGGCCAGCATGGCCTCAGGTGCTTTGCAGGGCTCAAGTGGGGATGGGAAGGGGGTACTGATAAGGGAAATGGGGACAGGAGCCCCCGGGGAAATGAAAACAGGCAAGAGAGGGGCCCGGGCAGCTGGCAGGCTGCAAGGCCTGTGCCGCTGGCCCGGCAGCAGCACCGCGCCCTGGCAAAGGTGCTCCTGCCAGAGCCTGGCCTCTGGATGCCCGCTGAGACCCGGCTGCCCGGGTACTCGCGTTTCTGCCGTCGGCCTCCTCCTTCGGCGTTCAGCACAGCCTCCCGTCTGCGCGCACACTCGCCGCTCGCCGAGGCTGTACTGGGCCAGCGTCACCTGCTCCTAATGTTGCTAGCTGCACCCATTGTGACACAGGTGCTGTGATGTCACAGGTGACAGAGTGCATCCCGGCCAGACCAGCCCCGCCCTCCATCTCTACCCCAGCCCTGGGACTCAAAATGGCCCCGGGCAAGCAAAGACGTGACCCACGCAAAGAGCACACCGACGGGTCATAATGGAGCCCCGGCGGCTCGCTTGAATAAACGGGCAGAAGCCCCCCAAAAGCTTTTCGATCTGAAATTGGGTGACAAGGCCCGTGAAGGCTTTGCACCGGGAAATCTCCTGCTCTGAGATGGAATCGCTTGCCTTGGTGCTGACATGTGTGCTTGTGGGGGTGCTCTTGGCACCTGAGTGACTGTCCTCGGGGTTGCAGTGGTGAATCTGCTGCTGCTGACATGGGGCTTCTCCATGGCAGGATCTCAGTTCCTGCTGTGCCACTGCGAGAGGACCTTGATTGCCCAGTTTCCCAGGGGTGATGAGCAGGTGACGGGGGGGTGATTTCCAGTGGGCAGCTCCCACTGTCAACAGAGCACAGTGCTCCTTCCGCATGCCCAACAAGTTGGTTTCTGTGGCGCCAAAGCCCTGCAGAGTGTCTGGGATCAGGCAGGATCCTCACTGAATTGCGTTCCCCAGTGAACACAAAAGGATGCACAGCAGTGGTGCCTCTTGCTTGGTCCCTGCCCAGCCAGAGCTGCCAGGGACAGCTTCAGAGCCCCTGTGAAATGGCCAGCATGTGCAAGGGGAACACAGGGCAAACCTCATCTTTGGAGCCACCAGGGTCTTCAGTGGCTTCTGCACCTGGGAGAGCATTGAGAGGAGCAATGTGGAGAGAGAATGGTGTGCCTTTGTTCCAAAGGCTTGCTAATAACAGGGCCTACTCCCAGCCAGTCACAAATTCACCACTAGTGGAATTTGCCAGTATTCTAGGTCTGCTGGAATTCAAGAAGAGCTTGCACAGTCCATTTAAGGAAGAAATGCATTTATTGAAACAATAACAAAGAAGGGTCTGGAACGTTGAATTCACTAACTAGGGGGCATTACTATCTACAGGAAAAGCGCCACCTAAAGTGTCGCAATCGACCTGGTACTTTCACTAACTAGAGGGTCCTAACACATATGGTAAAAGCACTAATTACGGGGCTGTAATACCTATAGTAAATGTACTAACTATGGGGGGTTAACATGTACTGTAAAAATGCACTAACTACGGGAGGTTAATGTCTACAGGGTCTGCCAAGAGGCCCCACGAGCACAGCTCCGTGCAGGAAGATCCCTTTCAATGGCCGTAGATCAGCACTTGTTTGAGCCGATGCAGCAGGCGGATGTACTCCTGCACGGCCTTCGTGTGGGCATCCGGGCTGCTCGCCAGGGGCTGAAAGAGGTTGGGGGATTGAGCCAGCCGCAAGCCGGAGGGCAGTTTGATCTCCTTGGGAAACTTCTCATTGCCCACGACAAAGTGGTGAAGTTGCTTTGTCTCCAGCGAGCACCGCAGGTACTTCAGGATATCCATCAGTCGCTGACGGAAGTCCCTCCTGCCCCAGCGTGTCGGGGGTACGGTGCTCAGGAGGTGCATCACCACAGTCTTCAAGGTGTAGCTGGAAAAACCTACGCCCATCGGGAAGCAGCTGAGGAAGTGCAGGCACTTGCAGTGCCAGCTGTCCTGGGGAGCCTGCCCGGCAATGTGCCTGAAGAATTTTGCCTCTGCCACGGCGTAAGTCTCGCGCCACGTTGTGCTTGGCGCGCCTACTTCTGTAGGCTGGCTGCCCACAAAGATATCTGTGTCTCCTTGCCGCACCCCAAAGATCACCTCCACCGTGAAGCTTTCTGTGTCTTTGCTGAGCTGAAATTTACAGGAGCGGCTGCAGGGCTGCAACATTAACTGCCAGTGGCAGGACGCAGGCAAAAGCAGCCGGGCTGCTCTCACAAATCGGTAGAACCACTGGACAGTTTTCTCCACGTCTAGGTAGGAGCCAGTGCACAGGGTCTGCAGGAGGCTGGGGTCCTGCTTCCTTCTCAGCTCCTCCTCGGAGTGGTGGAGGAAGCACAGCATGTCCTCCCGCAGCTGCTCCCCTCTGCAGGTGCACAGCAGCTCCACACGGACACAGGAGTTCCTCTGGAGCAGCCCTGCGGCGTCCAGCTCCAGGTGGAAAGCGTGTCCTGGAGGGGGACTCAGGGGTACAAGCACGCGGTACACAACATCTTGTGCATGGGGACTCCAGCCTTCAAAGGCGCTGCCCACTCCGATGGCTTGTTGTGGCACCGGGTAGAAACAGTTGGAAAAGTCTTGTCCAAAGATGTCTCTCAGCTTGTCCATCAGCTCCATTACCAGCGAGCAACCTTTGTCCAGGTCCACTACATGCAACTCTATGCGCTCCTCTAAAGGCCTTCCAAGGTTCCCCTTGATATTGTGGTCTTCTCTCTTTGCATCCCGTTTGTCTTCTTCGAGTCCGGCAGCATTGGCTTCCTCGCCCTCCTTTAAACCACGGTTTACTTCTTCCTTTGCACCATCGTTGCCTTTTTGTGCTTCATTTCCAGCACCGCTTTCTGTCTTTGCATCAACGTTGTTGCCTTCTTCGTTTCCATCCTTATTGTCTTCTTCCACTTTTGCATCGTTGCTTTCGATTTCTTCCTTTGCAACAGTGCTGTGTCCTCCTTTTTCTTCTTCTTCTTCTTCTTCTTCTTCTTCTTCTTGTTCCTCTTTATCTTCTTCTTCCTTCCCAGCAGCATGGGCTTCCTCAAAATTCTCACCATGGTTTACTCCTTCTTTTGCATCATCATTGCCGTCCTTTGCTTCATTTCCAGCGCTGCTTTCGGCCTTTACATCAATGTTGCTGCCTTCTTCATTTCCATCCTTATTGTCTTCTTCCACATTTGCATCATTGCTTTCGATTTCTTCCTTTGCAACGATGTTGTGTCCTTCTTCTTTATCTTCTTCTTCTTCCTCTTTTTCTTCTTCTTTATCTTCCTCTTCCTTCCCAGCAGCATGGGCTTCCTCAAAATTCTCACCATGGTTTACTCCTTCTTTTGCATCATCATTGCCGTCTTTTGCTTCATTTCCAGCGCTGCTTTCGGCCTTTACATCAATGGTGCTGCCTTCTTCATTTTCATCCATCGTGTTTTCTTCCACATTTGCATCGTTGCTTTTGATTTCTCTCTCTGCCGCTGTGTTGCCTCCGCCTTCTTCTTTATCTTCTTCCTCATTTCCAGCTGCGTTGGCTTCCTCAAACTTCTCAGCCTGGTTTACTCCTTCTGTTGCGTCCTCATTGCCTTCTTCTGCCTCATTTCCAGCACTGCTTTCTGCCTTTGCATCAACGTTGCTGCCTTCTTCATTTCCATCCTTAGTGCCTTCTTCCACATGGGTGCTTTCTATTTCTTTCTCTGCAACAATGGTGTCTCCTCCTTCTTCTTCTTCTCCTCCTTCTTCTCCTTCGACTTCTTCTTCTTCCTCCACCAAGTTGCTGCTGGACCTCTCCTTGATGCCACTGTTGTCGGGATTGCGTCTGATTTTCCCGAGTCCAAACCACAGTGCCACGAGAAGGACCACGATTCCAGTTAGAGCCCAGAACTGCCAGACCAGCAGGGCTCCCCAGGCGCCACCACTCTGCTCCAGGTTCTTCTGCTCCAGCTCCTCAAGCAGCTGAGCCATCTGCTGGTTCAGATGCTCAGCACGCTGCTGCATGCGCTCCCGTGTGGCCTCATCCAGCCCGTCCCCGGCCCGCTGCGGGTACTGGATGAGGCCTTGCGCAAGCAAGAGGAGAAATGCCGTGGCCAGCATGGCCTCAGGTGCTTTGCAGGGCTCAAGTGGGGATGGGAAGGGGGTACTGATAAGGGAAATGGGGACAGGAGCCCCCGGGGAAATGAAAACAGGCAAGAGGGGGCCGGGCAGCTGGCAGGCTGCAAGGCCTGTGCCGCTGGCCCGGCAGCAGCACCGCGCCCTGGCAAAGGTGCTCCTGCCAGAGCCTGGCCTCTGGATGCCCGCTGAGACCCGGCTGCCCGGGTACTCGCGTTTCTGCCGTCGGCCTCCTCCTTCGGCGTTCAGCACAGCCTCCCGTCTGCGCGCACACTCGCCGCTCGCCGAGGCTGTACTGGGCCAGCGTCACCTGCTCCTAATGTTGCTAGCTGCACCCATTGTGACACAGGTGCTGTGATGTCACAGGTGACAGAGTGCATCCCGGCCAGACCAGCCCCGCCCTCCATCTCTACCCCAGCCCTGGGACTCAAAATGGCCCCGGGCAAGCAAAGACGTGACCCACGCAAAGAGCACACCGACGGGTCATAATGGAGCCCCGGCGGCTCGCTTGAATAAACGGGCAGAAGCCCCCCAAAAGCTTTTCGATCTGAAATTGGGTGACAAGGCCCGTGAAGGCTTTGCACCGGGAAATCTCCTGCTCTGAGATGGAATCGCTTGCCTTGGTGCTGACATGTGTGCTTGTGGGGGTGCTCTTGGCACCTGAGTGACTGTCCTCGGGGTTGCAGTGGTGAATCTGCTGCTGCTGACATGGGGCTTCTCCATGGCAGGATCTCAGTTCCTGCTGTGCCACTGCGAGAGGACCTTGATTGCCCAGTTTCCCAGGGGTGATGAGCAGGTGACGGGGGGGTGATTTCCAGTGGGCAGCTCCCACTGTCAACAGAGCACAGTGCTCCTTCCGCATGCCCAACAAGTTGGTTTCTGTGGCGCCAAAGCCCTGCAGAGTGTCTGGGATCAGGCAGGATCCTCACTGAATTGCGTTCCCCAGTGAACACAAAAGGATGCACAGCAGTGGTGCCTCTTGCTTGGTCCCTGCCCAGCCAGAGCTGCCAGGGACAGCTTCAGAGCCCCTGTGAAATGGCCAGCATGTGCAAGGGGAACACAGGGCAAACCTCATCTTTGGAGCCACCAGGGTCTTCAGTGGCTTCTGCACCTGGGAGAGCATTGAGAGGAGCAATGTGGAGAGAGAATGGTGTGCCTTTGTTCCAAAGGCTTGCTAATAACAGGGCCTACTCCCAGCCAGTCACAAATTCACCACTAGTGGAATTTGCCAGTATTCTAGGTCTGCTGGAATTCAAGAAGAGCTTGCACAGTCCATTTAAGGAAGAAATGCATTTATTGAAACAATAACAAAGAAGGGTCTGGAACGTTGAATTCACTAACTAGGGGGCATTACTATCTACAGGAAAAGCGCCACCTAAAGTGTCGCAATCGACCTGGTACTTTCACTAACTAGAGGGTCCTAACACATATGGTAAAAGCACTAATTACGGGGCTGTAATACCTATAGTAAATGTACTAACTATGGGGGGTTAACATGTACTGTAAAAATGCACTAACTACGGGAGGTTAATGTCTACAGGGTCTGCCAAGAGGCCCCACGAGCACAGCTCCGTGCAGGAAGATCCCTTTCAATGGCCGTAGATCAGCACTTGTTTGAGCCGATGCAGCAGGCGGATGTACTCCTGCACGGCCTTCGTGTGGGCATCCGGGCTGCTCGCCAGGGGCTGAAAGAGGTTGGGGGATTGAGCCAGCCGCAAGCCGGAGGGCAGTTTGATCTCCTTGGGAAACTTCTCATTGCCCACGACAAAGTGGTGAAGTTGCTTTGTCTCCAGCGAGCACCGCAGGTACTTCAGGATATCCATCAGTCGCTGACGGAAGTCCCTCCTGCCCCAGCGTGTCGGGGGTACGGTGCTCAGGAGGTGCATCACCACAGTCTTCAAGGTGTAGCTGGAAAAACCTACGCCCATCGGGAAGCAGCTGAGGAAGTGCAGGCACTTGCAGTGCCAGCTGTCCTGGGGAGCCTGCCCGGCAATGTGCCTGAAGAATTTTGCCTCTGCCACGGCGTAAGTCTCGCGCCACGTTGTGCTTGGCGCGCCTACTTCTGTAGGCTGGCTGCCCACAAAGATATCTGTGTCTCCTTGCCGCACCCCAAAGATCACCTCCACCGTGAAGCTTTCTGTGTCTTTGCTGAGCTGAAATTTACAGGAGCGGCTGCAGGGCTGCAACATTAACTGCCAGTGGCAGGACGCAGGCAAAAGCAGCCGGGCTGCTCTCACAAATCGGTAGAACCACTGGACAGTTTTCTCCACGTCTAGGTAGGAGCCAGTGCACAGGGTCTGCAGGAGGCTGGGGTCCTGCTTCCTTCTCAGCTCCTCCTCGGAGTGGTGGAGGAAGCACAGCATGTCCTCCCGCAGCTGCTCCCCTCTGCAGGTGCACAGCAGCTCCACACGGACACAGGAGTTCCTCTGGAGCAGCCCTGCGGCGTCCAGCTCCAGGTGGAAAGCGTGTCCTGGAGGGGGACTCAGGGGTACAAGCACGCGGTACACAACATCTTGTGCATGGGGACTCCAGCCTTCAAAGGCGCTGCCCACTCCGATGGCTTGTTGTGGCACCGGGTAGAAACAGTTGGAAAAGTCTTGTCCAAAGATGTCTCTCAGCTTGTCCATCAGCTCCATTACCAGCGAGCAACCTTTGTCCAGGTCCACTACATGCAACTCTATGCGCTCCTCTAAAGGCCTTCCAAGGTTCCCCTTGATATTGTGGTCTTCTCTCTTTGCATCCCGTTTGTCTTCTTCGAGTCCGGCAGCATTGGCTTCCTCGCCCTCCTTTAAACCACGGTTTACTTCTTCCTTTGCACCATCGTTGCCTTTTTGTGCTTCATTTCCAGCACCGCTTTCTGTCTTTGCATCAACGTTGTTGCCTTCTTCGTTTCCATCCTTATTGTCTTCTTCCACTTTTGCATCGTTACTTTCGATTTCTTCCTTTGCAACAGTGCTGTGTCCTCCTTTTTCTTCTTCTTCTTCTTCTTCTTCTTCTTCTTCTTCTTGTTCCTCTTTATCTTCTTCTTCCTTCCCAGCAGCATGGGCTTCCTCAAAATTCTCACCATGGTTTACTCCTTCTTTTGCATCATCATTGCCGTCCTTTGCTTCATTTCCAGCGCTGCTTTCGGCCTTTACATCAATGTTGCTGCCTTCTTCATTTCCATCCTTATTGTCTTCTTCCACATTTGCATCATTGCTTTCGATTTCTTCCTTTGCAACGATGTTGTGTCCTTCTTCTTTATCTTCTTCTTCTTCCTCTCTTTTTCTTCTTCTTTATCTTCCTCTTCCTTCCCAGCAGCATGGGCTTCCTCAAAATTCTCACCATGGTTTACTCCTTCTTTTGCATCATCATTGCCGTCTTTTGCTTCATTTCCAGCGCTGCTTTCGGCCTTTACATCAATGGTGCTGCCTTCTTCATTTTCATCCATCGTGTTTTCTTCCACATTTGCATCGTTGCTTTTGATTTCTCTCTCTGCCGCTGTGTTGCCTCCGCCTTCTTCTTTATCTTCTTCCTCATTTCCAGCTGCGTTGGCTTCCTCAAACTTCTCAGCCTGGTTTACTCCTTCTGTTGCGTCCTCATTGCCTTCTTCTGCCTCATTTCCAGCACTGCTTTCTGCCTTTGCATCAACGTTGCTGCCTTCTTCATTTCCATCCTTAGTGCCTTCTTCCACATGGGTGCTTTCTATTTCTTTCTCTGCAACAATGGTGTCTCCTCCTTCTTCTTCTTCTCCTCCTTCTTCTCCTTCGACTTCTTCTTCTTCCTCCACCAAGTTGCTGCTGGACCTCTCCTTGATGCCACTGTTGTCGGGATTGCGTCTGATTTTCCCGAGTCCAAACCACAGTGCCACGAGAAGGACCACGATTCCAGTTAGAGCCCAGAACTGCCAGACCAGCAGGGCTCCCCAGGCGCCACCACTCTGCTCCAGGTTCTTCTGCTCCAGCTCCTCAAGCAGCTGAGCCATCTGCTGGTTCAGATGCTCAGCACGCTGCTGCATGCGCTCCCGTGTGGCCTCATCCAGCCCGTCCCCGGCCCGCTGCGGGTACTGGATGAGGCCTTGCGCAAGCAAGAGGAGAAATGCCGTGGCCAGCATGGCCTCAGGTGCTTTGCAGGGCTCAAGTGGGGATGGGAAGGGGGTACTGATAAGGGAAATGGGGACAGGAGCCCCCGGGGAAATGAAAACAGGCAAGAGGGGGCCGGGCAGCTGGCAGGCTGCAAGGCCTGTGCCGCTGGCCCGGCAGCAGCACCGCGCCCTGGCAAAGGTGCTCCTGCCAGAGCCTGGCCTCTGGATGCCCGCTGAGACCCGGCTGCCCGGGTACTCGCGTTTCTGCCGTCGGCCTCCTCCTTCGGCGTTCAGCACAGCCTCCCGTCTGCGCGCACACTCGCCGCTCGCCGAGGCTGTACTGGGCCAGCGTCACCTGCTCCTAATGTTGCTAGCTGCACCCATTGTGACACAGGTGCTGTGATGTCACAGGTGACAGAGTGCATCCCGGCCAGACCAGCCCCGCCCTCCATCTCTACCCCAGCCCTGGGACTCAAAATGGCCCCGGGCAAGCAAAGACGTGACCCACGCAAAGAGCACACCGACGGGTCATAATGGAGCCCCGGCGGCTCGCTTGAATAAACGGGCAGAAGCCCCCCAAAAGCTTTTCGATCTGAAATTGGGTGACAAGGCCCGTGAAGGCTTTGCACCGGGAAATCTCCTGCTCTGAGATGGAATCGCTTGCCTTGGTGCTGACATGTGTGCTTGTGGGGGTGCTCTTGGCACCTGAGTGACTGTCCTCGGGGTTGCAGTGGTGAATCTGCTGCTGCTGACATGGGGCTTCTCCATGGCAGGATCTCAGTTCCTGCTGTGCCACTGCGAGAGGACCTTGATTGCCCAGTTTCCCAGGGGTGATGAGCAGGTGACGGGGGGGTGATTTCCAGTGGGCAGCTCCCACTGTCAACAGAGCACAGTGCTCCTTCCGCATGCCCAACAAGTTGGTTTCTGTGGCGCCAAAGCCCTGCAGAGTGTCTGGGATCAGGCAGGATCCTCACTGAATTGCGTTCCCCAGTGAACACAAAAGGATGCACAGCAGTGGTGCCTCTTGCTTGGTCCCTGCCCAGCCAGAGCTGCCAGGGACAGCTTCAGAGCCCCTGTGAAATGGCCAGCATGTGCAAGGGGAACACAGGGCAAACCTCATCTTTGGAGCCACCAGGGTCTTCAGTGGCTTCTGCACCTGGGAGAGCATTGAGAGGAGCAATGTGGAGAGAGAATGGTGTGCCTTTGTTCCAAAGGCTTGCTAATAACAGGGCCTACTCCCAGCCAGTCACAAATTCACCACTAGTGGAATTTGCCAGTATTCTAGGTCTGCTGGAATTCAAGAAGAGCTTGCACAGTCCATTTAAGGAAGAAATGCATTTATTGAAACAATAACAAAGAAGGGTCTGGAACGTTGAATTCACTAACTAGGGGGCATTACTATCTACAGGAAAAGCGCCACCTAAAGTGTCGCAATCGACCTGGTACTTTCACTAACTAGAGGGTCCTAACACATATGGTAAAAGCACTAATTACGGGGCTGTAATACCTATAGTAAATGTACTAACTATGGGGGGTTAACATGTACTGTAAAAATGCACTAACTACGGGAGGTTAATGTCTACAGGGTCTGCCAAGAGGCCCCACGAGCACAGCTCCGTGCAGGAAGATCCCTTTCAATGGCCGTAGATCAGCACTTGTTTGAGCCGATGCAGCAGGCGGATGTACTCCTGCACGGCCTTCGTGTGGGCATCCGGGCTGCTCGCCAGGGGCTGAAAGAGGTTGGGGGATTGAGCCAGCCGCAAGCCGGAGGGCAGTTTGATCTCCTTGGGAAACTTCTCATTGCCCACGACAAAGTGGTGAAGTTGCTTTGTCTCCAGCGAGCACCGCAGGTACTTCAGGATATCCATCAGTCGCTGACGGAAGTCCCTCCTGCCCCAGCGTGTCGGGGGTACGGTGCTCAGGAGGTGCATCACCACAGTCTTCAAGGTGTAGCTGGAAAAACCTACGCCCATCGGGAAGCAGCTGAGGAAGTGCAGGCACTTGCAGTGCCAGCTGTCCTGGGGAGCCTGCCCGGCAATGTGCCTGAAGAATTTTGCCTCTGCCACGGCGTAAGTCTCGCGCCACGTTGTGCTTGGCGCGCCTACTTCTGTAGGCTGGCTGCCCACAAAGATATCTGTGTCTCCTTGCCGCACCCCAAAGATCACCTCCACCGTGAAGCTTTCTGTGTCTTTGCTGAGCTGAAATTTACAGGAGCGGCTGCAGGGCTGCAACATTAACTGCCAGTGGCAGGACGCAGGCAAAAGCAGCCGGGCTGCTCTCACAAATCGGTAGAACCACTGGACAGTTTTCTCCACGTCTAGGTAGGAGCCAGTGCACAGGGTCTGCAGGAGGCTGGGGTCCTGCTTCCTTCTCAGCTCCTCCTCGGAGTGGTGGAGGAAGCACAGCATGTCCTCCCGCAGCTGCTCCCCTCTGCAGGTGCACAGCAGCTCCACACGGACACAGGAGTTCCTCTGGAGCAGCCCTGCGGCGTCCAGCTCCAGGTGGAAAGCGTGTCCTGGAGGGGGACTCAGGGGTACAAGCACGCGGTACACAACATCTTGTGCATGGGGACTCCAGCCTTCAAAGGCGCTGCCCACTCCGATGGCTTGTTGTGGCACCGGGTAGAAACAGTTGGAAAAGTCTTGTCCAAAGATGTCTCTCAGCTTGTCCATCAGCTCCATTACCAGCGAGCAACCTTTGTCCAGGTCCACTACATGCAACTCTATGCGCTCCTCTAAAGGCCTTCCAAGGTTCCCCTTGATATTGTGGTCTTCTCTCTTTGCATCCCGTTTGTCTTCTTCGAGTCCGGCAGCATTGGCTTCCTCGCCCTCCTTTAAACCACGGTTTACTTCTTCCTTTGCACCATCGTTGCCTTTTTGTGCTTCATTTCCAGCACCGCTTTCTGTCTTTGCATCAACGTTGTTGCCTTCTTCGTTTCCATCCTTATTGTCTTCTTCCACTTTTGCATCGTTGCTTTCGATTTCTTCCTTTGCAACAGTGCTGTGTCCTCCTTTTTCTTCTTCTTCTTCTTCTTCTTCTTCTTCTTCTTCTTGTTCCTCTTTATCTTCTTCTTCCTTCCCAGCAGCATGGGCTTCCTCAAAATTCTCACCATGGTTTACTCCTTCTTTTGCATCATCATTGCCGTCCTTTGCTTCATTTCCAGCGCTGCTTTCGGCCTTTACATCAATGTTGCTGCCTTCTTCATTTCCATCCTTATTGTCTTCTTCCACATTTGCATCGTTGCTTTCGATTTCTTCCTTTGCAACGATGTTGTGTCCTTCTTCTTTATCTTCTTCTTCTTCCTCTTTTTCTTCTTCTTTATCTTCCTCTTCCTTCCCAGCAGCATGGGCTTCCTCAAAATTCTCACCATGGTTTACTCCTTCTTTTGCATCATCATTGCCGTCTTTTGCTTCATTTCCAGCGCTGCTTTCGGCCTTTACATCAATGGTGCTGCCTTCTTCATTTTCATCCATCGTGTTTTCTTCCACATTTGCATCGTTGCTTTTGATTTCTCTCTCTGCCGCTGTGTTGCCTCCGCCTTCTTCTTTATCTTCTTCCTCATTTCCAGCTGCGTTGGCTTCCTCAAACTTCTCAGCCTGGTTTACTCCTTCTGTTGCGTCCTCATTGCCTTCTTCTGCCTCATTTCCAGCACTGCTTTCTGCCTTTGCATCAACGTTGCTGCCTTCTTCATTTCCATCCTTAGTGCCTTCTTCCACATGGGTGCTTTCTATTTCTTTCTCTGCAACAATGGTGTCTCCTCCTTCTTCTTCTTCTCCTCCTTCTTCTCCTTCGACTTCTTCTTCTTCCTCCACCAAGTTGCTGCTGGACCTCTCCTTGATGCCACTGTTGTCGGGATTGCGTCTGATTTTCCCGAGTCCAAACCACAGTGCCACGAGAAGGACCACGATTCCAGTTAGAGCCCAGAACTGCCAGACCAGCAGGGCTCCCCAGGCGCCACCACTCTGCTCCAGGTTCTTCTGCTCCAGCTCCTCAAGCAGCTGAGCCATCTGCTGGTTCAGATGCTCAGCACGCTGCTGCATGCGCTCCCGTGTGGCCTCATCCAGCCCGTCCCCGGCCCGCTGCGGGTACTGGATGAGGCCTTGCGCAAGCAAGAGGAGAAATGCCGTGGCCAGCATGGCCTCAGGTGCTTTGCAGGGCTCAAGTGGGGATGGGAAGGGGGTACTGATAAGGGAAATGGGGACAGGAGCCCCCGGGGAAATGAAAACAGGCAAGAGGGGGCCGGGCAGCTGGCAGGCTGCAAGGCCTGTGCCGCTGGCCCGGCAGCAGCACCGCGCCCTGGCAAAGGTGCTCCTGCCAGAGCCTGGCCTCTGGATGCCCGCTGAGACCCGGCTGCCCGGGTACTCGCGTTTCTGCCGTCGGCCTCCTCCTTCGGCGTTCAGCACAGCCTCCCGTCTGCGCGCACACTCGCCGCTCGCCGAGGCTGTACTGGGCCAGCGTCACCTGCTCCTAATGTTGCTAGCTGCACCCATTGTGACACAGGTGCTGTGATGTCACAGGTGACAGAGTGCATCCCGGCCAGACCAGCCCCGCCCTCCATCTCTACCCCAGCCCTGGGACTCAAAATGGCCCCGGGCAAGCAAAGACGTGACCCACGCAAAGAGCACACCGACGGGTCATAATGGAGCCCCGGCGGCTCGCTTGAATAAACGGGCAGAAGCCCCCCAAAAGCTTTTCGATCTGAAATTGGGTGACAAGGCCCGTGAAGGCTTTGCACCGGGAAATCTCCTGCTCTGAGATGGAATCGCTTGCCTTGGTGCTGACATGTGTGCTTGTGGGGGTGCTCTTGGCACCTGAGTGACTGTCCTCGGGGTTGCAGTGGTGAATCTGCTGCTGCTGACATGGGGCTTCTCCATGGCAGGATCTCAGTTCCTGCTGTGCCACTGCGAGAGGACCTTGATTGCCCAGTTTCCCAGGGGTGATGAGCAGGTGACGGGGGGGTGATTTCCAGTGGGCAGCTCCCACTGTCAACAGAGCACAGTGCTCCTTCCGCATGCCCAACAAGTTGGTTTCTGTGGCGCCAAAGCCCTGCAGAGTGTCTGGGATCAGGCAGGATCCTCACTGAATTGCGTTCCCCAGTGAACACAAAAGGATGCACAGCAGTGGTGCCTCTTGCTTGGTCCCTGCCCAGCCAGAGCTGCCAGGGACAGCTTCAGAGCCCCTGTGAAATGGCCAGCATGTGCAAGGGGAACACAGGGCAAACCTCATCTTTGGAGCCACCAGGGTCTTCAGTGGCTTCTGCACCTGGGAGAGCATTGAGAGGAGCAATGTGGAGAGAGAATGGTGTGCCTTTGTTCCAAAGGCTTGCTAATAACAGGGCCTACTCCCAGCCAGTCACAAATTCACCACTAGTGGAATTTGCCAGTATTCTAGGTCTGCTGGAATTCAAGAAGAGCTTGCACAGTCCATTTAAGGAAGAAATGCATTTATTGAAACAATAACAAAGAAGGGTCTGGAACGTTGAATTCACTAACTAGGGGGCATTACTATCTACAGGAAAAGCGCCACCTAAAGTGTCGCAATCGACCTGGTACTTTCACTAACTAGAGGGTCCTAACACATATGGTAAAAGCACTAATTACGGGGCTGTAATACCTATAGTAAATGTACTAACTATGGGGGGTTAACATGTACTGTAAAAATGCACTAACTACGGGAGGTTAATGTCTACAGGGTCTGCCAAGAGGCCCCACGAGCACAGCTCCGTGCAGGAAGATCCCTTTCAATGGCCGTAGATCAGCACTTGTTTGAGCCGATGCAGCAGGCGGATGTACTCCTGCACGGCCTTCGTGTGGGCATCCGGGCTGCTCGCCAGGGGCTGAAAGAGGTTGGGGGATTGAGCCAGCCGCAAGCCGGAGGGCAGTTTGATCTCCTTGGGAAACTTCTCATTGCCCACGACAAAGTGGTGAAGTTGCTTTGTCTCCAGCGAGCACCGCAGGTACTTCAGGATATCCATCAGTCGCTGACGGAAGTCCCTCCTGCCCCAGCGTGTCGGGGGTACGGTGCTCAGGAGGTGCATCACCACAGTCTTCAAGGTGTAGCTGGAAAAACCTACGCCCATCGGGAAGCAGCTGAGGAAGTGCAGGCACTTGCAGTGCCAGCTGTCCTGGGGAGCCTGCCCGGCAATGTGCCTGAAGAATTTTGCCTCTGCCACGGCGTAAGTCTCGCGCCACGTTGTGCTTGGCGCGCCTACTTCTGTAGGCTGGCTGCCCACAAAGATATCTGTGTCTCCTTGCCGCACCCCAAAGATCACCTCCACCGTGAAGCTTTCTGTGTCTTTGCTGAGCTGAAATTTACAGGAGCGGCTGCAGGGCTGCAACATTAACTGCCAGTGGCAGGACGCAGGCAAAAGCAGCCGGGCTGCTCTCACAAATCGGTAGAACCACTGGACAGTTTTCTCCACGTCTAGGTAGGAGCCAGTGCACAGGGTCTGCAGGAGGCTGGGGTCCTGCTTCCTTCTCAGCTCCTCCTCGGAGTGGTGGAGGAAGCACAGCATGTCCTCCCGCAGCTGCTCCCCTCTGCAGGTGCACAGCAGCTCCACACGGACACAGGAGTTCCTCTGGAGCAGCCCTGCGGCGTCCAGCTCCAGGTGGAAAGCGTGTCCTGGAGGGGGACTCAGGGGTACAAGCACGCGGTACACAACATCTTGTGCATGGGGACTCCAGCCTTCAAAGGCGCTGCCCACTCCGATGGCTTGTTGTGGCACCGGGTAGAAACAGTTGGAAAAGTCTTGTCCAAAGATGTCTCTCAGCTTGTCCATCAGCTCCATTACCAGCGAGCAACCTTTGTCCAGGTCCACTACATGCAACTCTATGCGCTCCTCTAAAGGCCTTCCAAGGTTCCCCTTGATATTGTGGTCTTCTCTCTTTGCATCCCGTTTGTCTTCTTCGAGTCCGGCAGCATTGGCTTCCTCGCCCTCCTTTAAACCACGGTTTACTTCTTCCTTTGCACCATCGTTGCCTTTTTGTGCTTCATTTCCAGCACCGCTTTCTGTCTTTGCATCAACGTTGTTGCCTTCTTCGTTTCCATCCTTATTGTCTTCTTCCACTTTTGCATCGTTGCTTTCGATTTCTTCCTTTGCAACAGTGCTGTGTCCTCCTTTTTCTTCTTCTTCTTCTTCTTCTTCTTCTTCTTCTTCTTCTTGTTCCTCTTTATCTTCTTCTTCCTTCCCAGCAGCATGGGCTTCCTCAAAATTCTCACCATGGTTTACTCCTTCTTTTGCATCATCATTGCCGTCCTTTGCTTCATTTCCAGTGCTGCTTTCGGCCTTTACATCAATGTTGCTGCCTTCTTCATTTCCATCCTTATTGTCTTCTTTCACATTTGCATTGTTGCTTTCAATTTCTTTCTCTGCAAGAATGTTGTGTTGTTCTTGTTGTTTTTGTTTTTGTTATTGTTTTTGTTCTTCTTCTTCTTCTTCGTCTTCTTCTTCCCCCCATTTCCTGCTGTTATGGCCTTCATTTCCAGTCAGCATCCGAAAACTTATGATACGCCCCATTTACTGGCCCAGGTTCTCTGCTCATTCTTGCTGTTCCTGCTGGCTCTTCCTCTGTGCCCTGCAGGTGTACTGGGATGACTACCCGAGGGGGTTTGTTAAACAATGCCTCTTCTTTATCCTTTTCCATCTCGGCCAAGAATTCTCTTACAGATTCTCTTCTTCTGTTTTGTTATTAATGCCATGGTTATTGCTGTTTGTTTGCCTTATACATTCTAGTCAAGGACTGGTATTTCCATTCCCATGTATTTGCTTTCGAGTTCCTTACTTTCAAAATTATAATAACTTAGTTGGAGGGGATTTACATTTTCCCTTCTAAGTTAGGCTCCTGTCTTCCCTAGCAGTCACCTCTCTTTCCTACCAATACATCAGTGCAGGTGCCTGGTTTTTTCGCAAGGCAGAGACCAGCTAGAATACAATGAAATGTATACAGTTCTATATAAACATTTGTCATTTGAGGTATTGTAATGTTAACAGTATTCATCACCAGATTCCTCAGTCCATCTTCACTCTCTCAAAGAATTCTTGAGCAGATATGTTTTCAGAGAATAACTTGAGGATGACTTAAAAGGGGAGATGATGAAAGCCAGAGGGCTTTTTCATATGTTTAGGGGTATTATTCCGTCACAGTTCATAAGCTGTGCATAACCAGGACCTCTGATTTACCATAGCATGCATTAAGAGTGTGGCTATAAATGAAGATAAGAATCTATTACAGGAAAAATTGTCAATGTAGAGGGTAATTAATACAGCAGAGAAGTAGGAAGGGACTCTGCTGGGGGAAGAGACTTGATGACCAGGGAAGTAAGAACAACTGACTACTTAACAAATAAGTATATTTGTAAAAATGTGTAAATCAATCCGTGGTGATGTTGCAGGAAATTCAAGGAATGTTTTGAACAAAACAGTCTCTTTCTGTTTGGGTTGAGAGTTTTCTTGTTAGAGCCAGGTCAGTGAATGCGCTTTATCTTGGGACTCCATTAAGTGAAAGAGTAGAGGGCTTTCTGCCTCCCAAAGAAAGCCTGAACTATTTATACTTGATAAGAGGGAGTAAGAAAATCTTATGGAACAAGGAATTTTTCAGGGATTTAAATGACTCTGTACATGATTCTATGATTTACACTTCTGCCACTGATCTATTGCATGACCTTAGGCAAGTCACTTCACCTTTATGCCTCAGTTAACCTGTTATACTGACATAATAACACTGAGCCTTACTGGGCCTCAGGATGATGAAATATTTCTTTCCTAGAGCTAAATCCCCTCTGTGGTGTGAAAAAAACCCTTACCAGTGATTAATCCAATCTATTGTTCAAACTGAGCAAATGTACTTGCATGTTTGGAAAAAAATAATTTCAAACTTTAACAATCTGATTTTTTATTTGAAATCTGAAATAAAAATGGATGTGGAAAGGTTTGATTAAAAAGAATTGTGAGGGTTTCCCAATGTGAGTCAAGGAGTGGATGTTTGGGGATCTCAGTGGTAGGGAACGTGCATATAGCAATTTGGAGTCCCTTTTCATTCCCTGCAGCATGCCTGTGGCTGTAGGAGCCAGAATCTAGCCCTAAATTAATAATTAGCACTTTCAGTTTAAGCTCTCCAGGAAGTGTCATGAGGACAGACAGAAGCAGTAGAAAATGTTAGTGGGCAGTGTAGAAAGGTAAGTGCCAAGAGATTTATACCCTGTATTCTTGACGTGCCAGAACAGAATATCAGGATTTAAATAACCCACTGGCAAGACCTTTCACATCAATTTGACTGTGGTGGGAGGATAAACTCTACAGGGATGGCCTGTGTGCATCTTCACAGGTAATAAGAAAGAGATACCTGCATCAGCATGCATGTGAGTACAGAATGGGCTAAATCCCTTGTATTTGCAAGTGGCTAAAATCACATACATCAGGTTTTACTTTCCCTTAGTTGTGTATGCATTTTGAATTTAGCCAAAGAATGCAGAACCCCAAAAATTTCTGATCAACATTAAAAATATAAATTAAATTCAGCAGTAAAAATATCACAAATTTTCTTTTAAGGCTGCTTGTAAAAATCTCATTTTCCACTACAGTTTGGCAACACATTTTTCTTTTAAGATAATATCACCAATGTTCACTATTACACACTATGAACACATATTTGATGAAGGCCCAAACAATTTTATGTACATAATTAGTCCCAATAATGACATTTTTATTGCAATTACATATAACTAGCCACTTCCTCCTACAGGCATATAATTAAATTAGATTTTAGAACACCAACCATAAATGGAAAAAAAAAATTGTTTTGAGTAACATATTTTGCAAGTATCCTGCAAGTTATCCTAAATAAGTAGGCACTCATTTTTGCAGAGTTGCTATTTCACTCCTAAGTGTTGTAACATGCCACTGAGTCAGCTTTAGAATATTTTATTTATTATTAACACATCTATTAAACTAAAAATACACCTTTTATAATTTATGTGTGAATAACACTATTAAAATGCAACACCTGGCTTACTCCTTGATTTCTCAAGTTCTATAAAGTAAGGGAAGATTTTTGAGATGAGTTTGTGATCTAGGTATTTTGCACATTTCATAAGAATAGGCAGTAGTTGACCCAGAAATTATAATGCTGTGCATGAAAAGCTGGAGTAAAACAAAAAAGGCATTCTGACTATGCCTGGAAAAGGTTTAAATCTGATAGACCAGAATTTCATACAATTGTGTGTGTGTGTGTGTGTATGTATCTGTCAGTGTACGTGTAATTAAATATATACAATATATGCACATGTAAAAATGTATGTATACTGTGTACATGGTAGGTATACATATTTTTCATTCATATATATATATATATATATATATTCATACATATAAAAGAAAATAACTGTAGATGACATCACATTTTCAAGCACAATGTTTGGCTCAGATAAAGCACACCCTTGGGTTCTACGGGACAAAATTGTGTCTCTTTATAAAACCTCCTTATTTCATGTATCTGAGAGCCCATCACAAGGGGTTGTAGTCGTATTAGAGGAACTCCTCTGTAGAGGACCAGAGATTTAGGTGGGGTTTACTTGTTCACACACTCTTCTGGGTTAGCAGAGGTTTGAAGCCAGGTCTCTAGGTCTAGGGATATGTTACCAACCTTCGCAGCACTTCTACTGCAATACAGGTGTGATCTCAGTTTGGGATGCAAGTCCTGACAAGGTTTAGCCCTGAGCTGACTACCAAGCCATCCTGGCCAAGCCAAGAAACAGAGCTGGCATCTTGGCTGCAGAGTGCACCCGCTTCTGGACTTTGGGATTACCCAAATTTCTGTGCACATACATGCAGCATGTGTGTGTAAATGAGTAAATGATCTGTGCAACTCTGGGTGCCAGTGTCTTGGGTACAGTGCTGTGGAATATTGTCATCCCTCAGGTCAGGCCTGCCTAGTCACGATACCTGCCAAAGATGCACTGAAGACTACATGGGGTTTGAATCCTTCTGAAACACGAGGAAGGGCTTAAAGCATTCTCAAGACATCAGGATTTACTTCTATTGTGGCCCTGAGTAGCATCTTTAGTGACTTGCTGGCAGCAACAGAGGCTTAAGGGTTAGCAGCTGAGCTGCAATTTTGAGAATCTGAGGGATGCTAGAATAAGAATTTCACTATTGGTCCTCAATTAGGCACTGAAAATTTGAAACTGCTTCTCAGAAAAAAAATCTGGCTTTAATTGTGGCTGATGAGCAGTTTCAAAAATCTGTACAAACATAATGTAAATGTAAGCAAGTACTGAGTTCCCTTGCTGAGTTCTCAGATCTATTGCAAACCACTTGAGCTTTCATAAAAATACACAATTTTTATTTATCCTATATTTTGTCTCACATTAGGTCACTTGCCAAAAAGCCTCTTGCTAACAGTCAGTTTAATATGAAGAAGAAAACAGTCTTATTAGATTAGTTTATTTATGACAAAAGGAAAAGCATGAAAACCCCAAGCTGTAAGTGGTAATTTATTCCCGATAAGTAGTAAATCAGCAGGATTTCACTGCCCACACAGGGACCTGCAGTTAAATAATTAATGATAAATAATGAGCCTCATAAATGTTCACAGTGTTTTTGAGCAACTATTTACACATGAGCTCATCCTACAAACTCTCCTGCTGCTATAATCATGATAACCTGGTGTCCTTTCTGCATTACAGAAACATAAGATGATAACACTGACCATCTCTGTGGTTCAGTTTATATTGTTCATTGCCAGGTTACACTAATTATTCACTGCCCCCAAGGCAGTGCTGGGTTAATACATCAAACTGATGTATCTTTTGTCATGATAAACTTAGTTCAAACTCTATCATCATGCATTCCACTGATGTGGCCTTTGTCTAAAAAAATAGTGCAGAATTATTAAAAGAAATCAGTAAAGGAAGAAAATGGTAAATGTTTATGTTCTGGGTCACAAACTGATAAAAAATATGGTATTAAAATAATAAAAGAGATTTCAAAAGTACAGTAAACAAATAATTTCCAAAGTATCAAAGGGTCTGGGCTCCTGTAGATTTGTGTACATCCTTTTTCACCATCACTTTCCAACACTGGGCATTAGAAGAGACAGTCAGCTCTAACATGGTAATTTTCACATGCCTCAACCTGGGAAACCCTCAAGTTCTTGAGAAAATAAATTGCCTGAGAATACCCTCAGTCCTCATTGACTCATGTGCTGATAAAGCAGCCAGGATAATGCCAATGCACTTTTTTTTTTTTTTTTTTTTTTTTATTTCCTTTCCCTGGTCGTAATCTTTCCTCTTTTGCATTATCTAGCTACTACATCATGAATTTATTGGGAAGCAAAATCAGGAACTTCAATAGTTCAAATCTATTGTGCTGTTCACATTTTGATTTGCTTCTGAAGCATCCAGCATGACTCCACAATGATCTGACCTACAGGGGCAGATGGTAGTCATCACAATTGCCCCTGCTTTTGGTCTTCCATCATCCCCAACACATGGTCCTTCTCTCTGTACAAAGTATGGAATTTAGCACTGAGTTGAAGTTCAGAGACATATGAAAACCTAGATTTTTAGCTGGAGTGTCCATGCTCAGGCAGACTTTTTGAAAGCTTTTGAAGTAGCCCAAGTCATTAAAAATCAGGATGTTGGGAGGTCTTGCAGGAGGTAATGCTGTTGGGTGTCTGACACAACACACTCCCCACACATGTAAATTCAAGCTAGCAAACCACATGGCCATTCAGTTATTCTCTTCAAACTGATGAAACAAAAATGACAGGGGAGAAGAAAACTTGGCCTAATATTTTTATTTTTTTATTATTTTTTTTTCTGTTTGAGAGGAAAGGGAGGGACATGGGTGCAAAGAAAATAAAGAATGATGATTTTTTAAAAATTAATGCATATTGATTCACAAAGTAATATTTTATAACAGGAAACAGAAAGGGAACAGAATGCATGGAGCAGTTGTCTGGGTTTGTCTAAATAAAAAAAAGCTAAAACTCAAAAACCTAGACCATATCTGATGGATAAAGCTCTGCCCAAGCAGGGGAGAATGGCTGTGTGAGATGACCCAAAGCCGTGTTCTCCTGCTGGGGGTGAGCAGGGCAGCAGGGACACACCAGAGCAGAGCATGGGGATAGCCCTGACACCTGCCCAGCTCTCGCTGCCAGGACTCAGCTCCAGCAGCTCACCTCCTGCAGCAGCAGCCGTGGTCTCCTGGAGGATGCACAGGGCAGAGGCCACCCAGCCCAGCCCACACTGGGCCACCCTCAAGCACCTGGGCAGGAGAATCAGTCCCCACAGTCTGTGCCAAACACCTGGCACTAACAAGGCACAATATGTTTGATTATGTGAACTTGAAAGACAGCAATCTGTGCCCAGTGGCCTGCTCCCAGCCTCACTGGCCTTCTCCTGGAATCTGGGGACACCATCCTCCTGGGGTGTAACCAGCCTGCCAGCCTCCTGCTCCTCAGCACCCTGCTCCTCGGAAACCCTGCCCCAGCCCCTCCTGCTCCTCAGCACCCTGCTCCTCTGTACCCCCTGTTCCTCTGCCTCCTGGCTCCTTGGCCTCCCAGCTGCCCACAGCCCCTGCCAGGACTCACAGCTCCTTCTCCACAAACATCACCCTGAGACTGCTCTGTTCCACCACGGACTTGCCCGGTCCAGTGTCCTCTCTCTGGGTTCCAGAAAGAGGTTTGATACTGTACTTGGACGTTATCTCTAGGCTTTTCTGCTCCCATTTTCCTACCCATCTAACCAAATTGTCATTATCACAGTCAGTCATAGCTCTCTCTGAGCAGAGAGAAAGCATATCTTTTTTTGCTCTCTATTCCTGGGAATAATAAACATCCTTCAAAACCTCCTTGCATTGTTAGAATGGAGGCATAGGAACTCTGGGCATGTGTTTTTGCTATTGAAAGAGAGATTCAGTGTTAAACTGTTTTGCTTCTTGAGACTTGTTTGTTTTAAGAGCAACCTTTTTCTTTTTTTTCTTTCGGGTCTCATTGAATTTCATCCGCCTGGGAAATAAGGGCTTGAACCCAAAATGAACTCAAAGCAAGGACTCTCCTTCCATTTATTTATTACTTGATAAATGTGGAATTTTTTTCTGAGTCTTACTGGTTGTACAAATTCTGTAGGCAATTGTGTAAAAAAAAAAAGGGGGGGAAAAAAGAGGTTTATTTTTAGACTGTTACTTCAAAAAGCCCAGTTTTTCCATCTCAGCTAGCATGTAGTGACTTGCCTTAGAGAAACAGAAAAATTAAAAGACAGGTATTCAAAATAAACCACATAACAAATAATCTATGCAACTGTCACCTCACAAGATTTGTTTCTTGACACTGCTGATTTTGCAAGAGAAATAATTTCTTCCTCTGGGACAGAGTTATTTTTTTTAAATAATACTGAATTCAAGTTACATACCATATCTCTATAAAACAACACTTGGCGTCTGCAGTCCTGTGTTCCGAGGAGTTGGTTACAAACTCAGTGTATCATAAGGTGATTTTTCACATTGATTAAATTGAAATATCATATAAATTCATTGTATTTATTAATAGCAAGCAAGAAATTGGAGGGAAGGTAAAGTTTTGGGTGTATATATATATTCTCATACACATGTAATATACATATATATGAACGAATATGCATTTGTGTATACATAGGTATATCTGTGAGAATATACATTATATACATATATTACAATATAATTTATATATATATTATTAACAAGTGTGCATTTGATTATTTTACTTGGAATTATTCAGATTTTGGATTTTGTACTTTTTAACTTATAAACCACTGGGGAAATAAAAGTGTTTCTGAAAGGGGAAAGAGCTGGGTCAAACAGCTTTGCACATCTCAACCAGTGTGGGAAAGTTGCAGACACTCATCTGAGTGAAGTAACTTGCAAGGAAGACTAGCACTGTTCCTAGGTCTGCTGAAAAATAACATGAAAACCGTTTCTCTCAAGCCACGTTTTGTGCTGGACTAGAAGCAAACAAAGCTTAGTTACCAAGTGTAACCTGAAGGTCAGTATCTCTTGTCTGAGAGGTGACAACTTCACAGGACACATTGGCCTGATCGCTGAGTGAATACCTAACTCTGTGACAAATTTGTTTCATAGAAACAGAAGTACTGCCCCATGTCAGACCATAAAGTGAAAATTTATTCCAATGGCTTTATTTAATTCATGAGGAGTAGAAGGGTTATCTTTCCTCAAAAATAAGCCTTCCCAGCTAGCATTATGGCATATGTTCCTATATAAAATCTACTTTTCCTTGGAATCCTGCTAAGCCCATGGCCTCAGTAACATTTTGTTACAGTGGTGTTTACAAGGTAATAAAGAAAAGGTATTTTATTTATTAAGTGTTAGATCTGGTGGCTTTCATTTCTCTTGATATTTTATGTCAGATGACTTTATTGTAAAGACAAAATGAGAGTTCCCCATTTATTTTCTCAATATGATTCATTACATAAGTCACCTTTCACCTTTTTCTGGTCACCTTTCTAATAAGTTCCAATATTTTCAATATTTCATTCTACTGAAGGTTTATGAACCTTTTATGTTTTTTGAGGTTCATTTCTGAACTCTGTTTTACCATCTGTTTCTGCATGCAAAAAAGTTTGCAACACTGCAGTCAGTTGTCTAAATCAAAGCAGACCACTCAAAGTTTTCTATTGTTCTGTGAGCTCTCTCTCTGTCATCACAGAAATTTTGTCCATTTTTTATCCATCATTTTAAACTAATGGACATGGCATCACAGATTTGTTGACCATCACAGAATTGCTGTGGACTTGAACCTGTAAGCAGGTCCTTTCATTATGCTCTCCATTAGAATAGGTAAGCCAGTCTTCAAAGGGCTTTCAGCCAACTCCATCTGTTTAAACTGAAATCAGAGTGGGACTAAATTCAAGCAGAGTCAGAAGAGGGCATAGTGAAGATGAGGCAGTAATACAATTGCTTTCAGGAGATCAGATCAAGAGTCATGTCATCACACCACACTGCACACTGACATTCCTAGAAGAGAAAAAAGTAAGAGAGGGGACAACCTTTAATTACTGCTGTGTTTATGGTGCCAGCACGGATAAGTGCTGAGACACATCCTGACAAAATCATTATTATTTTTCACTAAAAGCTATTTTGCTCTTCCCATTTTCCTGAAGAAAGAGTCCTCATGATTTCAGTCAGTGCTTCAGACTACCTTCTGAAAAAGCATTCAAATCAGAGTCTGAATAGCTGGAGTGCAAGGGCCAGGAACTTGAATTTTACAGTTACTTTGACCAGCAGTAGCAGAGCATGCTCAGGCATTTGCTCCACTGCACAGGGGCAAGGACACCTAGGACTGCCTGGGAGACAACTGTGCCAGCTGAGACACTGGGAGCACAGGGCACACTTCCTCCTGGGATCTGACCCTTCTAAGACAGTCCTGCCCTCTGAAGCTTTCAGAGCAGTGTTGTTTTCTACAAAATCCTCCTTCACAACATTTATCATGGTTATGAGGGATTTTCTGCAAACTCTGTGTGCACTAAGTGCAAGATAAGAGCGGTGTAAATGCTCTCTGCTGTATCTGCAGTTACTTTAGGACTATATGCTGCATTAAGACTTTCCTATGTAGCACAAAGATCTTCCCTCTTTACTGTCTGAATAATGAAAACCAAAAAGATATCTGCTTTTAAGATAAACCACACAGTGGAGGTTTCTTGTGTTTGGTGAGCTGAAAAATAGGAACTATGGCCCAAGCCACCAGCTATGGATTATCTCACTGAAAAATCACAAAATAGCAACAAACTATTAGTTATCTTTCCTTACTATAAACTACTGAAATCGCTCTGTAAATGTTTTTCTTTTATAATGATAAACATTTCTGTCACATAGCTTATATAATTAATCACTTTTCAGTTTAAGGGACCATCTCATTTTCACTGGGAAACAGTTTATAAAAATACTCAAGGGTGAAAGACTGTTAATAAATTTTTCAAAGTACACTCTACATTTTTTTTTTTTTGATTAAACAGTCACTCAGTATTTGTGGTATGTTTGTATGTTTGCACTGACATTCAGACGATGTCAAATTATGCAGCTAAACTGCTTCCACAGAGGACCTGGTGTTAAAAAACATGGACTGGGGAACTGTTCAAAAATTCTCAATTTAGCCTCTGTAAAAGAAATTTAAACTTGTAAATAAAGGCTGTTGGAGGCATCTTAATGGGATAAAAACTGGGAAAGAGATAATTAAGATTCTCTGGTTATGTTCATTCCCCAAACTAATAATATTATTCTTAAACAACATGAGAAACCAGGTAATCTCCCTGCATACTTCATACTTCTTGTGTTCACATCACAGAAGGCAACAAAATAATGAAGTTTTAACTGGCATTCTTTGTGCACAGACATACTATTGCAAGCAACCTAAACTTTTGAACTCAATCCTTCAAAATAGTTCACATATTTCTTACTAAAGATGATATTTTTCTGGACCAAATTTTTAAATATGTAAAATTAAGGTGTAATTTTTTCCTTAAAAAAAATAAATATTTATAAGTAAGCAAAGTTAAGCAAAGTTGGTTCTCATCTTTTCAAAGATCTCTTCTCTATAGGTTTATTGTTAATTCTTCCCATAATGGTTTCAAATTTCCTACATGTTACATTCATAGAATTTCCAGAAATTTATTTATCATGGGAATCTGACATTACTTATGCAGATAAAAATAAGCCATGAAGCAATGAAACTGTATTTCCATGTCAAACAGCTGTGAAGGAAAAAGAATAATATCAAATTGAGACAAAATAAAAGCTTTTGCTTTAATATTTTATGCTAAAGTCAAAGTTGAGTGTCATGGCACTCAAATTCCCAATTTGTTACCATTCTAATTCCCAAATTGTTCTGTTTATTTTCAAACAAGTATTTTGTTACTTGATTTCCCATTTTGGTATGAAAGAAAAAGATTTCTAAATATTGTAGACATTTCAATGGAAATGCATATACCTACTTGACATACAACACAATATTGATCACAGTTCAGAATGAAATTCTTATTTGCACAATATACTCAGTCTCTTTTTCTGAGTTGCATCTCATTCATGGCCTCATATTGGCTCATTTCCAGATAATACAAACACAATGACCATTTTTTCTGGAGACATGCCCAGAACAATTTAACACCGCACATGTGAAAATTCAAGTAGCACCTGTGCCATTACAAACCTCATCAGCAAAATTAGACACACACCTCAAAACCACAACCAAAATGTAATTGATTGAATCACATTTAAGCTGCTGGATGCCATGAAAATGTATAACCTCATATTTATTTTTTTTTCCTGTGGCACTCAGAACAAGAAGAATGCACATAGAGGCAAGAGAGTTATTTCCATCATGTGGGACAGTGTAATGCACAATTTTAACTGTAGCAAAATTATAACTAATTCATTCCTTGATGACTGTTGTTTTGGTATACATGGTCTTGTATAATTGTTTGCACACCTTAGAGAGACTTCTAGGAAGAAAAGAAGAGGAAAAAGAAAGAAACAAAATGGAAAGAAAAAAAAAACCCAGAAACCTATAATAAATAATATCAATTCTTGTGTCATGTTTCATGTGAGATTTAGCCACATCTGACATTACTAATTTCCAGACAGACAGTCAAGACATGTTCAGACAGCAATGTGTTCAAGAACGTGCTAGTGGAATTGTTTAAAAATTTGAATCAATCTTTTTTTTGTTGTTGTGTGATATTTACTCCAAAGATTTTTTCATAGGATTCAAAACTTTACACTTACTTGATTTATAACTAGCTCACAAATGCTCCAGCACTTTGCAGAGCTATTGTGAAGAAATACTTAAGAGTCATATCTATTCATTGTTAGTATACTTGGGTATGGCATAATAATAATAATGAGGTTATACTTGTTCTCAGCTCACAATGGTGAGAGTTCAAGGATTGCCAGGTGAAGGATTCTTAATCATTTCCCCCATGTTGTCCCCATATAAATGAGAATACTGAAAAGCTACAGAATTAGAGGCCATGCTGCAAACTGACAGTTCTAGCTTCTCAAAGCTTTCATTACCCATGTCATGTGTGATGACATAACAAAAAATTCTTTGATCTTTCAAGAAGACAAAAAAAACCTAAATTGAATGTGAAATGCAGTATGAGAGACCTCACACAGTTTTTTCAAAAGGCAAAGGGTTCCTGAGATCACCCATTTTATCCATTGTCAAGCAAAGTCCACCTCTATCTTGGAAGCCACCTTTTCTGGCATAAATGGTGAGATATCACCTCAGACAAACTGGGTAGTTTTCAAAGGGATGTGCAGGAGGTTCACTAACAATTGCCTCTATTTGTCAATGGGTAGTTAACAAAACACACTGCTTTGAAAATTCACCTCTGCATGTCCACTCTTCTTTTAGCTGTACAATGGCAGCAGCTAATTTTCTAAAGCAGCTCCACCCAGTCAGCATTTCCAGCTGGGAGGGCAGGAGGACATCTGTCTCCAGAGCCAGTGTCAATCATATTCTAACAATCAGTGCTTCTCCTCAGCTGAATTTATTATTTGCAGTAAGTGATCTGTTTCTCTCAGCTAGTCTTCTAAACTCCCTCTTCTGAGGGATTACTGATTATGAGATATAAAAGTCTGCTTCTTGCATGGTTGTTTTTTCCCTAAAATGTTTTCTGTCACTGAGACACTGAGCCACATTCTTTATATATGAGATCCTAGATTCTTTCCTGATGTACCTTCAGTGCTTTTACCCCATAATATCTCTGCCCAATTTGTCCCTTGCTCTATTGCTATTTCACTCTAATTGTGTTTTCTGTCCTTCGGCAGTAAGACTGTTGCTTAAGAGAAGAGTCTGATGTGTATTGCACACTCTCCTAAGCAGAGAAGTTTTCATCCTGCAATTTGTGAAATGCCACATATACCAAATAGCAAAATAAGAAATTATTACATATAAAATGACATGCTAAATAATTATGATAAAGTGAAATATGCCTCAAATTGAAATATGATTCAAAGCTTTCAGAGTAAGTTAAAAACAAACCAAGTTGTCATGTGCTTGTCCGTATTAATGAGTTGTTATACTTATTTATTTTACTCATCCAGAATTTTTATTAAGGTTATTTTACTCTCTGATGTTTATACTATTGTGAAGCCAAAACCATATCTTACTTTAATATTTCAGATATAATTTGCCATATTATGTCTCTCTCCATTCTAACAGGAAATCATCAGAAACACTTAAAAACAGAAGGTATGAACTCTTCAGGGGCCCTTCAAACAGAAATAGGACTTTTTCCTGTGCAAAGAGGCTAACTGGGAATTTGACATGTAAATTAGCAAAGAGGCTGATGTCAGCTTCCATATTAGCTTCTTTGCAAAGGTAAGATTTTCCATTTTAGATGCTTCCAAACTTATCCCCATATGTTGAATTTTAAAAGACCCACAGCTGGTTTTACTTGACTCTCTCACAAGAGCTTCTGACAAGCAAGATATTGAGTTTAAGAAGGAAAAATTGCATGCAACAAATGCCTTCATGAATAACAGCAGCTCATCATGTGGCACTCATGTTTGTGTTTACTGATGTTTGAAGAGTGATTTGTGAATGTATTCACACCATCACAGAGCCTTGTTTCATTACACTTATTACATTGTAGTAATGTGCAGTCTTGATCTTTAAACTGCTTTCATAACAATATTGCCTCTCACATCTGCGTGCAGATATGTCTAAGTCTTCAGCTATCTATGTAGGAAAAGGCTGATAATGAATATCTGAATAACCTGCATAGCTGGACAAGCAGACAGAATGAGAATCTTTGCAGGATGTTAGTGATTCAGAGGCAAATGGTGACTTAGATTCCTGGTGGAAATAGATGCGTACATTCATATTTGATTTGAAATTTTCCACGAGCACAGTTATCTGACTAGGCTTCCTCTCTTCTGTACCTCTGTGTTGGAATCATCACAAAATGCCGGCTGGCAAATACAGCAGCTAAACCCAAATACATTGTATTCCCTTTGACCTCAATGAAATATCCATTGAAAAAATAACAAAATCAAACATTTGCATGGGTACAATGAGCAGCAAATTCTTACTGATATTTTGTTCCATATATACTTTTCTTAATTTTTTTCCAGTTCTCCCCAGTTACGACATCTCTTTACCACGTTAAATATTTCCCCTCCACTTTTAATGTTTGGACAGAATTTTGTGAAGCTACTGTGTCTTTCACTGCTGGTCATTTAGCCTGGCAGTAGATATTTCAGTTCAGTTTATGCATTACTCTGACTCTGTGTTTGCATTTTCTTTTCATTCTGATTTTACAATACAATAAGGATTTCTTTTGACACAGATAAAAATCAACAAAGGATCTCAAATAAATTTATATCTTAGTATTCTTGTTTTAAAGGAATCTATTTAAATGCTGCTATTTTAATTGCAAAAGTGCCATGTTACTTTATCAGCTGATGACTGAGCGGATTCAAGCTCAGGATATGCTCAGGAAATCTCCTACATCCTCAGGAGCCCTAGATAAGGGCATGTTTATGTTAGCACTGCATTGCTTTTAGTATTTGAAAAATATGGTCATGGATATTTCAAGATGGTTTGAAAATAGTCTCTTCTATAAAAGATTTAGGGTGAAATGAGGCCATGCTGAAAAACAAGGGAGTTATAATTATTATTTGGATGATCTGGAAAGCATCCTTTTACTCCTGAGCTTTTTTCTCCGAACAAGGCTGGATGATTATGTCAAATTAATGCTGTGGATGTGTGCAGGAGTTGACGTATCGTCAGTAAAAGCCTTAATACTCAGCGGATATTTATTAGATACCTGTTAGACTGGTTTTAAGGGATAAATTAAAACAGGACTGAAATAGGTAACTATTTAGTTATAATAGGCCAAATTTGGAGGTACCTCATAAAACTGTCTTAAGAGGTGGATTTAGGAGTGTTGTGTGTAAAGCAGTAACTTAACAGGAAATATAATGGCAATAGACTATACCCTTGCTAATGCTACCCTTTATCTTTAGGTGTGCGCTTCAAGAATCCTTGCAAACATTTCTTTAACAACATAAAACCTTAACATCATCCCTGTAATACAACCAAGTATGTAGTAGATAGGTAGTACCACAGATACTATCAATTTGAGTAAATACATATAACAGCTTAACACATGGATATTTTTTGTACAAGCAGCTGCAAAACTGTGGATTGTGTGAAAGAGGCCAGTACAATGCTGTTCTGTTCTGCCTTTCCTCCTGCACTATATTTCTCCCACCTTCTGAAGCAGTAGCTATTGGTCTCCACACACACATACTGAGTTCCTGAAAAAGACTCACATTTGCTTTTGTTTTGAACGAAAATGTGCTCAGAATTACTACTATAGGTTTTTCAACTGGGATCTCACTGAGTTTTAACAGTTTCCTGTTTATTTCTCCTCTCTCTCACAATGGATTACTCATTTAAATCATCAGCAACATTAATGCTTAGCAGCATAAGCCTTAAACCAAGAGGATTTTTAACACCATTTCCACCTGGACCCATTGCAGAAACCGTATACCGATCACATAACTTCATATTAAGGCTTTTTTTTTTCCAAGACAGCCACAAGATGAGGCTTTCAGAGACTCACTCATATGTGTGGGTGCCAATATCATTCTGATGCAAGTGAACCTGTCATCAGCCATCCCATGCAATTGTGTATGAATGTTGACTCTTTTATCCACAACAGTCCCTCACACTGAGATCATGGTCTGGGACAGGAGTGTCAGCATTATCCAGCTATGTAAGTTCATCCTTAAATACATCAGCCATTCACCTTATTTCTGAACTAGCTGAAGCAAATGGGGAGGAGGGACTTTATTTATCTGTCAGTTGTGCCAACAGTACAGAC
Source organism: Pseudopodoces humilis (assembly GCF_049639895.1). Lineage (NCBI taxonomy): Eukaryota > Metazoa > Chordata > Aves > Passeriformes > Paridae > Pseudopodoces > Pseudopodoces humilis. The sequence continues at coordinate 139,581,175 of NC_142200.1, read as the reverse complement.
TGCACCTCTGGGAATATGGATACAGCACAGAAGGCCTGGTGTTCTCATGTTAATATTAATACACTGGACCCTGTTCCAGCTGACTTATTTTAATAATGGAATTTGAGCTTAGGGAATAGACCTAATTTGAAGAGTTTTATATTCAAACAGGACCAAATGCCCATAATTTTGTTTCTTGCTCCACTGTTCGCATCCCCAGAAAGGAGTTAAATTCTCCTGATTTCACTACTTCAGGGTAGAAGTAAGCTATGAAGAGGCATTTCACGGGTAATATAGAACTCCTTTGGAACTGCAAAGTTCAGGTTTGCATTCCACCTCTCATTCTCAAGGTTACAGAAATGGGACACAGATTTGGCCTCTGAGTAAGGAAACTGTATATGAGCACAGACTCCTGCACAGAGAGTATTACTGGTCACAGCTCTTAGTTTAAGGATTTATGGGTGGATATATTATGTCTCAGCATCTGTTCTGCATCACAGCTTCTGACATGGAGAAAGAATCTCCCACAGTGATTTCAGCAAAGACAACACTGCATTCATAGACAGCACAGCAGACAAAATTTTGGCCCTGAAAACAAAATATTTGGTTCATTGGTTGGTTGGTTGGATTTTCTGTATGTAGTCAGGCTTCCTGCTTTAAAATTCTGCACATGTATTAGACATCAATAGCTAAATTTGGGTCACTGCAAGGTGACCCTTTATCATCTGTACATACTCTGTCAAAATAAGACAATTTGCCTTTTAAATGGTAAAATAAAAGTACAATATAATTTTGTCTTTTATCTCTACTTTTTGGCATTGTTCTTTGTCAGGAGCCTGGTAAGTAGTCTTTCCCATGTAAGCAGGGTATGATGTCTAACAAACATTGAAACTTATTTCAGACTAAAGAATTTTCTTTTGAAGAAGTTTAATGGAAAGGTGCCACTCAAAAATGGGCTTTGTTCCTTACTTTACATGACATTCTCCTTATTCTTTCAAAATAAATGTAATCACTTTAATTGATTGAGCAAATCTTCAAAGGTTTTGAATCAAACGTCCAATGTTTGGTTTCTCAGTTACATCATATCAACACTCACAAGCTTGTACCAGTGACATATTTGGTTCTATATCTGTCTTTTAAAATGAAAATATATTTTTCTGTCATTATTGCTTACATAGTGTCATTGTCTCTGGCTTCTTTCATGACCTTTATCACTGTTGTATTTGACCACCTAATTAATAAGGTTAATTCAGGCAATCTGATCAGTCAAATGTTCTGTGAAAATAGAAAGGAGGTTTCTTTACTTAATTTCATTCTTCTGAAGAAACAAAAAATTAAACACTGAAACAGAAATTTTAAGAATCTCTTTTATGGGACCAGAGAGAAACAACTTGAATAAGATATGATCTTTAGAAAGAGACTGCAAGAAAATTATAATGAAACAAGAACCAAAATTTAAACTTTTTTAAAACAGACTAAAACTGTGAGGAGTTAAATCAGTGACACCTCACCAAAGGAAATGATGGCACACAAAGACTTCCTTCACAAAGTGCAATCTGACCCATTACGAACTGGGATATTTAAGTCAGAATTCAGTCAGAACACTACAAATTCTTCAAATGTTGCTGTGATTTTTCAATTTGGCTCTTGCTTGAAAGCATAATCTGGAACTGATATACTGCATTTTTTGTTGTAATTTGGATATCAAGCAGCATTCACAGGAATACAGACTAATTCTCTCTCAAATGATTGGACCATATACTGCATATTTTAAGGCAATGAGAGCAGAGGTGCTGTATACAAGAATAAATTTAACATCTCAGTGGACAAAAATACAACATGAGAAAATATCTGACTGTCAGACAGTAGCTTTGAAATTGCACATTTGAAGGGTGCTAAAGATAATAATGAATGCACAGAAGGGTTTAAGTTTATGGAAGCAAACACCATTTCTGGGTTAATTATTGAGATATCTACTTCTGGTGAAGCTCTACCCCTCATTTACTTCATCCTCTTCTAAATTTTACAAAATTGGCAATAAGAATTATGGAAAAATATCTCAAGAATGGCTGAGCACTGTCAGCCCTCTGCTGCAGTCAGAATGAGCAGGAGTATTAAGAAGCAGCACTCTGAGAAAAGTCATACAATTATTCCACTGCAGACTTGAACACAGACTTCTTCTGAGTGGAGAAGGAATTGTTCAAATATATTTAGCAATAAACAGACATTAATGCACCACCCAGCAATGTGTGTCCAATTCCTGTTTATCTGATAATTAAATTCCTTTCCTTTATGATAGCTTTTACCTTGAGAAACTGTCCTGTATGTAGAAGTAAAAATGCTAAAAAGATCAAATATTTCAGATCTTATATGATTTCCTGAAAACAGTCTTTTGTTTTGCAGACCTAGGTGCCACCACTCACTGCCTGTGTCTCTGCAAGCTGCTTTCTTCACACATGGGATATTTGAATGTTAGCATAAAGTGTCTGTTATGTGATCTCTCCCTTAATAAGGAAATTGTAAAAAATAAGGCACCTTTGGTCTTTTTAGTCTAGGTTTAAGCAGTTTGAAATTCTGAATGTGCTTGGTGTGAAGTCTGCTGCTACTGAACTCATTTAAAGTGCTCATGAGGAAGATGTAATATATGTGGGTAATAACCTTCACAGGAAGAAAATACTATAGAAATGGAGAAGGATGTGCTGCTCTGAGCTGCCAGGACTTCTGATCTCACCAATGCTATTTTATTAGCAGCAAATAGAGATCCACAAGTTTGCCTGCCTTTTGGGGTATGTCATTAAGTACTTAAGGGTTTTCACAGTTTGAAAGGGAACACTAACAGAAAGACTTTCAAGATACACACTTCAATCTGCCACGCAGTGTCTTTTCCAGCCCCTTGGAAAACTGTAAATTGGAATAAACCATTGGAAATGTCCAATGTAAATATTTAAGTTGATTATTCTTATCTTGCTTGTGCATTACTTGAAAAGCCCAAGAGTCTGCCAAGCAAACAATCGTGAGGAGCTCTTACAGAAGAAGAAGACATTCCAGTTACAGCAGTGAAAATACAAACAGGGTTTCTCCTAACAATTAAGGTAAAAATAGAAACAGTGTGAGCATTCCACTAGAGACAAAATAGTGCAAGGGGAAGTCCTTGTCTGTTGAAAAGCAATTTTTTTTCTGAAAAACTATTGATTACATTGAAACACTTCTTTAAAAAACTAGTCAACAGTCTAATTTTACTTTACTAGTCATAGATATATTTTTTACTCCCACCAAATGATTTTGTTTTAGGTAAGTGGTACATTTTTAATAGGGTTTATATTTCTGTATTGTAACATTTAGAAAAAAACAAACAAAAAAAAGGGGTTGGTTTTGGTTTTCTTTAGTTTTGACTGTATACAATATGAGGCTGTTCTGCAGATTCCTCATTGCAGGGGCAGCGCTTACCAAAGTGAATAGTTTCATTTGTGGCAGCGCTTTGAAGAATAACTTTCCCATATCACTGGGAGCCACTTTTCACCATATCAGTGGGCACCATTACATACAATGCAGTGTCAGCAGAAGACTGGTTGTGTCACTCCAGCATTCATGTGACAGGACTGCACAGAGGTTCCACAGGAGGACATGCTCTGCCATGTGTGGTGGCCTGCACAGAAGCCCATCCTGGAAACACGGCCATGGAGCAAGTCCCTCTACACCCAGTGGCACCACAGCTCCATGTAACACTACAGAGAAATTTGCAGTTTACCCAAATCTACCTCATCACATAAAGTGTGGGATTTGATTCATCCAGTGTTCCACCTCTGCCCACCTATAAACACTGTAGAGCTCCCAAATCAAGCTTTGTCTCAGTGTGATAGGTAATAATAGTGGTATGCTTTTTTCAAAAGCCTTTTCTAACAGGTTCCATATGCTCACTGCCAGCACAGTTCATACACTTCACCGAGAACAGTTGGCTCAGAGTCTGGTACTCTAGAGAATATTTTCTTAATTTATTTTATTGTTTTAATTGTGGTTACTGAGGAATATCTTCTTCAACATAAAAAACTTAGCTTAAATTGAACCAAATTATTCCAAAAAACAGTAACAGGGAAATAACTCCTGAGAATATTCTTACACCAAAGGTGAAAGTAAAGTTGATTGGCATATTCAGATATTCCTGCACATCAAGAGTTCTGCTTAGTTTAACAACTGAACATTCTGAATCAGTTAATTATTGTTGCTGAAATACATATTTGAAATGTGAAAAATTATGTAAAAGTAACTGGAGCTAAATCAAATGGGGACTAGAACAAATGTCATTGACTGACTGAGAAGAAATTAACCAAAAAAATCTAAATTAAATGTTTCTATGCATATTTCAAAAATCAAAAATTATTGTATATGTTTAGGAGATAGAATATATATGGATGAAAATATATATATCCATGTCTGCATGTATGTGTACAGTATACACTGTTGGGTGTGTACACACATCTATGTTGTGTAAATGTATGAGGATGAAATGTGTGCATTACTTTGCAGTGTAAAATAATAGCAAAAGTATCACTGCAGCTGAGCACACAAAGGCACACTTGTCACTGAAGTTTATTTGCATCTCATGTGTACTCCCAGAAATGAACGTAACGTCTGCAGCACAAGACAGATAATTTCCCTTCTTCCTTCCCTCTGAATGTGCCATCTGACCTAAGGGCTCCTCAAAACAACCCAATACATGTTGCTGTAGTTTCCTGGTTATAAAGCTTGAGCACTTCTCCCTCTCTTTTCATAACAAAGTCCAGCAATAATCTGTTCCTTTTTCATGTATCCAAAATCCCTCCATAAAAGTTTCCATTCAATTTTCCACTGATATTACAGATTCATTGACTATTTTTCATTTTTACACTATGAAAAAATAATCTTCCTGCAGAAACACAGTGCCTTTGAATACTCTCCACACCCTAATTTTGTCCTTAATATAGATTTTTTTCTTCTTTCTCCTCCAGCTGTAGCCATGTCCTAATTTTAGGTTATTGAACTTAGTCCATCAAGTCTAATTCTACAAAGAAACATTCGTCTCCCATATAATTATCTTTCCATCATCTCCTTTAACTGTAGAGTGATCCAGAGCTATGTTTTCATTTGGTCCCCGTGTATTTTGATTTCTGTATGTAGTTACTGAGGGGTTTTTCCCTCACAAAAGGGTATTTATTTTATGATGATTACCTGATGATGGAATAAATGGTTTTTCCCACTAAGCTAGCACCAGAAATTAGACATTTAGCTTCTTGTGCTCCAGATCTACAAATATCAGTGGAAATTAGAGGAAGTTCATTTAAGAACTGGAATGAAAGTTAGAGGAGAAATATTTGAGCCAAATGTGTGATAGAAATGTCTCTCAAACTTCCTGCCAGAAAATGGGTGCCAGAGAATGAGAGTATGACCATGAAAGAGAAGGAATATTAATCTATTTCAAATTTGTGTGTCCTAGTTTGTGACTTTGGCATAAGGCTTTTGGCATCACCTCTGCAGTATATCTCTTGCTACATGACATTGAGATTCACTTCCTCTATGCTTTCCCTTCAGCCTGAAAGGGTGAAATTTATCCTGACATCCAAAATAGTACCCTTGCCATTTGAAGCAGCTTACACAGATTAGGTGTTTTCTGGGTTTTTTTTAATGAGTGTCCTGAATCTACATGTTTAAATTGTCATTTAGGCACCTGAGTACTAGGTTAATGGTGGAGTAAACCCATTTATCAAATTTCTCACACCCAAAATTACATAATTTCTGACATGCCATGTAGGCAAGGCCTTCCACCCACCTTTCCACTCCCTGCCAAGCTGCACCTGCTCCCTTGTGTGCACCCAAATCCATGCTTCAGGGATGCATGGATAGTGGGTGATAAACCTCACAGTCAGAGTTAAAGATGGCCAAATGTGCCCCAACAAGTCCTCAGAGTATTGTCAAGAGTGTCAGCAAATTTACAGGGAAAGGTAAAAATGTCTCATGAGTCTACATTAAAGTTGCCAAACTATTTTTTGAAAACTAACATATTGCAGGCAATTTACAGGCTACAATATTAGTTAGTAACATAAAATAGCCAGATTCAAATAGCTAGGAAATACCTTGCTTTCTAACCTGTCTCATGTAACCTATAGAATGTGAACCCTTTCAAAAGCAAATTTGGAAGTATAATAGTATGTATGGATTAAAGTAACATCAGGTTATCAGATATTAGTTTATATTCCAACATCGCTTCCCAGCTGTGAAACCCTTTAAAAGTTGTGAAAATTTTAGGCTAATTCGGTAACAGTAAATTAGATTGTCCTAGATGATATTTCCTGTGTTCTTATTAGTGTTTGTGTGTGGGCCTAAAAATAATTTGCATAGTACAGTCTGTATTACAGCAAGATGGGGCAAGCACAATCTGTTTACTTTGGTTCAACAATTGCTCATTCTGTAGCCAAAGAATGAGGTGGGGCTGGTTCCTTCAGGTTCTCTCTGCTTAGCCTTTTCCTTTAAATCACTGTTGCACCTCACATTTGAGGTATGGAAAGTGGTGTTATAAAGCCTAAGGTAATTTCTTTAAGGGCTCTGTTTTGCTCTTACAGCTTCTCAACAGGACTTCTTGGCTAAAGAATGCACCCCACTAACAGAAAACCTCTAATTCCAGGTTTACCAGTTTGTGGTGAGAGCCCTGACAGATCAGGTCTTCCTGTGAGAGCATCAGTGGCTGGGTAAATAAAACAGATGAAGGGCTCTTCTCTCATTCAAAATAAGATGGTATTTCCCACATCTCTGCAGGTAAAGACTTTTCTCTCACCTTCACCTACACTGTGTGCTGCAAACAGTATATGGCTTGTGCTATGCCCTGAACTGCACTCCAGTACGTCTGAGAAAGTCTTAGCAAAGGTTTGGGCAGGCAGAACACCAGCAATAAATGAGTCAACAAAGTGGGAGACTGCTTGAAAGTGTACTCCAGCCCTTAGCTTAATATTTTAGATATACCTCTGACAATAGGAGAGGGGGTGTCTGCAGGAATTAGGTGTTTTGTGTGTTCTTTTTCTCCATCACGGATTGCAACTAAATAAACGTGAGCAACACTAGTAGTTCCAAGCAAACTTTGTAATCATTTGTATCAATATCTTCAAAAGCAGAAGTTGACTTGGAACATCATCATCTTTCCATGGCTTTCTTGAAGTCCTTCAATCTTTATTTGCACAAATGGGGTGAATATGCATTACTGAAACACTTTTTGGGTGTTTTAAGGTGACTCTCAAAGTTAGAAAGCGTTCCGCATTAAAAGTGTTAGAATTTTACTGCATATCAAATACATATTCCCTCAATAAACTTATACATTTTTTTTAAATGGCCTTCTGTTTTGTTAAGTTAGTTGGGTTTGCCTGTGTTATATTTATGGCTTTCTAATGAGACCCTTATTTGGGTTTCTTTTCAGTGGAGAAGTGTCTTTTGATCTACACCATGTGTAATATGTTCACAGATATTTTAAAAGGTAATTCTCAGTGGATCTCAGAGCAGCTTAGTCTACCTAAATGGTGTCATTACTTCATGACCTTAATGAATGACTGTTTAACCTTCTTTAGTGGTCACAAAAAGGAGAAAGTCCAACAGTGCTGGACAACAGGATGTCCTGAGATGAAAAATTCACGAGAATTTCTGCCTTTGGACCTACAAATTTTTCTATCCCCTTGCTATAGAGCAGAGACATGCAGCATGAGAAGCCACTATTTTAAGAGTCTAATATTTTAGAGCTGAAAGCATAAAATGCTCCCAATGTATAACATGCTGTCCTCTCTGTTTAAGCTTACATTATCAGAATTATTTCAGATGTAAACAGAACCCAAATTTTTAATAATTTTTAATAATTTTTCTTCACTGCTTGATGGGGCAAATACCAGTCTGATGTTGCTAGATTCAATAGCTTCATATTCTAAGAGGATTTTGATTAAAGCAGCACTTTCAGGTTTATTTAGACACCCCTTGCTCCTTTTTAAAAACATTTGATGTCCAGAAATTCTGGCACTGATTCTGTTAAATTAATTTGGAATGCCCAAACACCATCTCTCATGTCTAACCCACTGCACTGGGTTAAGACACTTTAGAGTAACTGAGAAAGGGGCACTTAGCAGCAAAGGTGAGCAGCTCTTTGTCATGCCATGTTTGCTTCAAGACTGTATGGTCACAGACACAAGACTCCTATGGTATCTGTTGGAGTTTAGTAATAATTTACTTTGCAATAGCAATTATTCTAGTTTCAAAAATAGCATCATCTATACATTTAGAAGAAAGAAAGATCTAGAGATACAACTGCATTTTTGGTTTCTTTGACATAGAATTCAAAGAGAAGGGTAGACACTTTGAATATCTCAGTGTTGAGATGATGAATTTAAGGTTATTTCAAGAGGACTAAAATTGGTCCCACCCATCAAGACTGTGCTTTAGGCCCACACATGCTGAGGATGGGCATACTAAATTTCCTCTGGGCTACTAAAGCCAAAAGATAGCAGGCACTCAGGTGTATTTCAAACCAAACTTGAGGCTGTCAAGCAAATATAGTCTGATATCACCTGAGAGGACAAGGCCCCTCAGGATATGAAGAGATGTTTTCTTACACTTCAGTGGTGGAATTTCAGTATAACCAGTGGGTGGCATTGCAGAGACCTCTGTCCAGGTCGTGCTGCATATCCACTTTCTGAGACCCAAGTCCACTTATGATATCCGACATTGTAAATCTAAAAGTTAAGGCACCTAGGGCTATTATCATTATGTATCAAAACTCATCAAAAATCAAGACAACTGTATTCTGGTTCAGTTAAAACAAGTCAGTGTCCAAATACTGTGTCTGTTAATTCATGAAATATCTGTTGAACTTGAGATACTGTACCTTGGAAGCAGTTTTACTGTCTTTTGTGTAAGGAAATTTCCATTGGCACCTGAGTCAGAAAAAATTGGTCAGAAAGATATAAAATATATAAAAGAAAATTGTTACCAATTAAAAATGTGTTTCATTCTTCTGTACAGGACAAAGAATAAGCAGATGGCATAATAAGATGAGAACAAGGGGAAATTTACAGATCAAAATATCTAATTTTCTGTGTTAAATGGAGCAAATTATCAGGAGGTAATAAACAGAAAATTAAAAAGATGAGAGAGAACAGTTACTTGGCTTTTCCTTATCAGCATGCACGGTAGTGGAGATAAATGCTTACATTACCCATTGTTCTGGTCTGGTTTCCTTTTTGACTGTCCTGGAAAACTCTTACTAAAACATTGACAATTGATGGAAGTTCAAAGAACAAGCAACTTGATTTTTTGTTTGAGAAATAAAAATCAGAAACCATTTTAAAATGTTATTAATTTAGCTTCCTCCTTGAATCTTTAGGTCATGTTGTGCATGTCTTTGCAAAGCAAACACTGAAGAAGGCAGCAGTCGGACACTCCATGTAAAAGTCCTAAAAATCCTTACTTTCAGATACAAATGTGTTCATTTACTGTATAATTCAGGGGTTTGCAGACACAAGTACATGTGTCACATCACCACCCACCACCACCTCCACTAACATGTTTTAAAAATCCACTGAGGTCTGTTCAAAATTCAATTGAAAAAATATTACACTATAGAGTGAGAATCATATTGGAAATGCAGACAATTTTGCTACTTCTGATCCCAGTTATGCTAGAATTGTTCATTAATTTTATCTGTACAGACAAGCAGAGTATATGAAAGTCTTGACCAGGGACCAGTTCAGAAGTCTTCCAGCTATATCAAAGGTATCTATTAAGAGTTGATCACATTTCTGAAGCTCTGTCTCAATTCCATACCTAGCTGAGTTTTAAAAAGCTACTTAGATTATGTTATAAATCCTTTATTTTTAAGTCATTATATGAAAAAGTTTTTTAATATCTTGGGGGGAAAAAAAACAAAACAGATTCAAAATTGTCACATATCCCAGAAAAAAACAATATGTGCAGTCATTTTCTAGTTTGCTTAAAAATAGGGAATTAAGTGTTGTTATTTTTATATTATATACATGTAGAACTCAGGAACAGCAGTTATCATTTTATAGGAAAGAAATTGTGCTCAAGTGTAAAAGGCAAACCAAAAAATTGGTTAAACTGTATCCTTAAGCCTACCTGAGAACTGGATGAATAAAATAAGTAAAGCAACCTAAATTTCATGGTCTGACTAATAATCACCCTTACTTACCAGTTCTTCTCTAGCTACTGTTTCCTCCTGCACTCTGACTGTCAATGCTGATATTATCTTTAAGAGTAATACTTCTCCTTTTACCTTTGTACCATCACGCTTAACAAGGGCAAAAGGTGAGCAGACTGAGGAATTAAAAGTGGAAATGAAGCACACTTTTCCAACAGAAAAATTGCCTAATTAACTTATTTGGAGAAGTTATGGGATCTCAAACTTTGTTTGAATTCCTATCAGAATGCACGTTTTATTTTAGGAGGGATGTAGAGGGAATTTGAAATCATGCAGTGTGAAAGAATAACTGGTTCAGTCTTAAAGTTAAGTGTACCTAAAAATCTATATGTGAGAGAGATTCTGAGACACCACCATTACACAGACTGCAAATATTCCTGTCCTTTCAATATATGCATGAAGGTTGCCCAGTGGAGTCATATACCCATGCAGGTCATCCATCTCAACATTAAGTACAGTTTCTACCAATGTGCCCCAGCAGCAGGAGTGCAGATAACGACACAGTGACGCACTGGCAATGCAAAGAGCAAGTCAGTGCAACAGAGTCTGCTGCTGATGGCAAAAAAGAAAGAATAAAGAATATTATATATTCTGAAATGATAACAGATTCATACTGATTATACTGGTTTTGTCTCAAATAATGCTGTGTTAATATGTGGGGGAGGCTTCTAAAAGAGCACTCATAACTTAAAAAAAACACTTTGCCCTATGTATTTTTCTCATGTCTAAGAACATATGGAGGTATTCTGAATATCTTCTCTGTGATTTATGTTTTCATTCTGTTTCAAGGACTGAAAGATAAAAGATGCCTTCATCAAGGGACTGTATTAGAGCTCAGCAATTGCTAATGATGATATCAGCTTTTATCATCCCTGTATCTACCAATATGAAGAATGAAATCTTGGATCCACTCTCTGTAGTTAATCCTTTTTTGGCATCCTATCCATAGGAAAGAAGAACTGGATTACACAGAACTAATTTGAAGTCATATCTCCCCTACATATATAGAATCTTTGTTAAAATTATATACTTTCTTACCAATGGATGTATTTACATTACTCAAGATCCTGGAATGGGTTGTGCTCTTCTAACATTGCCAAAATTTCTTTACCCAATGACTTGGCTATGGCTGTACACTATTTCTGCCCAGTCCTGACAAATTTAGATTCTGTGTCCTTGGAATGATGGAAGATTCAGCTACTAGTGTGAATCATATGGCTAGTCATGGTGAATTGCATTTAAAATATCTTGCCCTAGTTTGGTTGGTTGTTTTGTTTTGTTTTTTTTCTTGAAGCTCTCTTTGTTAATGAGAATTATTAGAATATTATCCAAACCAGAATGCCTTTGCAAAAACATACCCAAAATTTGGATATTTCAGATCTACTCAAAGACAAGAACCACAAACCTACTGGTTTCTTCTCTTGCAGCCTGCCTTAAGCCCAGACACAAAGTTGGAGTGATAGTAGACATGCACAGCTTTAGTGCCACCTTACTTTGATTACTTCTAAATACAAGAATGAGTCCTGGGCAGTCCTGATAGCCAAATCATTAAGGAGGTCAGGGCACAGAGTGGCAAACTGTGTACAGCATGCTCTCCTCAGTTACACTCTGCAGGTGAGTGTGTTTCTCCTTACAGAGGTGTTGTGGTTTTAAAGCAGTAACTAAAAAATCACTAGAAAACTTATTTATTTCTTGCTGTGAGATATGGATTAGAACAAGAGCAAAACAGGCTTAAAACTTAAAAGGAACAGAGAAAGTTTTTTAACAAAAATTACAAGAATAGGAAACCAGAATAAAACCTTCAGAAACCCTTTTTTTCCCCAACTATCCAACCATTCCCTTGTTCACATGACAACGTAGAGACAAAATAACTTCGGTGGTTAAAACAGTCCCAATTTTTGAAATAGTCCTTTCATCAGTCTTTGTAGAGAAAAAGAAGTCCTCTTCTGCTAATTTATGGAGTTTTTCACAAGAAAATAATTTTCTTCATGTTTTTCTATTTCTCTGATGCCAGCTGCCCAGAAATTCTGTCATCAGTTCTCTCCTCCCATTTCACATCACTCTGAGGTGTGTTATGAGCCAAATGAGTCTAGGGATGTCATTTTTAAGGATGAGTTCTCTTCATCTGATTTTGTGAGCCTGTCTGGAAACAGAAGTTTTCTCTTTGCCTCTTAAAGGCCACAAATCTTCAACTATTACCTCTCTTTTTCTGTTCCAGCATCTCATATGATCACAACTACTTCACCATTTGCTCAAAATCCACACTTTGAAATATTCCATTCCTCCCAATATACTCTGTAATGAATTAAAGGAGTTTTTTCAGAACACTACTGTCCATCTCCATAGCTTTAACAGAAAAAATATTTCAGCTTATTAAAGCATCTCCTTATTTCTTTCTCCCCTCTGAAGCTTAATTCCTTTCTTCACTGTCTTTGATAGTTTATGGTGTCTCTTTACATGTTGATCACTCTCTCTCTTCGTCTCTCTCTGGAAAAAAAAATTAATCTGTAAGTCTCATCTGGGTAGTAAGAGAGTTAAAGTCTTGCTTAAACTGCAGGTGTTCATGGTGCCAGGTTTCAGTTCAGTGGTAGAAACTGCAGCCGAGCCGGGGAACCGGCCTGGCCCGGCCGGCCCCGCTTTCCGCCACCACTCTTCATGGCCTTGTCCGGCCTGGTGGCAGGGGGAGGCTGAGCTGGAGCCCTGTTACCTCTTCAGAGGCCAGACACCAAAGAGAACCAGAAATTCCCGGATTTACATCTTAAGGTGATGTTCACAGGTTGATCTCACTTTTCAATGGTCAAAACCACTGTCAATTCTCAGAAATGGCCAGTTATTGGCCAGGACAAAAAACTCCCATCAGCCTTCAGCAGTTTCAATTTCCCTAGCTCTCAAAGCCAATCTTAAAGATGCAGAACTTAATATATAACATAAACCAGGTGATTTGGGATACCAGTATCATAAAATCACTCCAGGACACTAGGGAATACTAAGAAAGGATGTGTGAAGCCAGCATGTACAGCACCTGAATATAGGTAGGATCCCTGTGCAGGGCAAGAACAAATTACCTTGTTTTACTGAGCTCCAGATCAGAGACCAAAATTTTTGGCTATCAGGAAAGCAAGAAGCAAAAAATTTACCCAAACATCCTTAGTCATTGCACTTTTATGCAATAATAAGTTACATCAGTCTGTGCTAGAAGCTACTGGGAAATTTCAGATTCTAGCTACAAACCACAGTGCCATGCAATGTATGCTTCATTGTATCTTTCAGTTCTCATAATATAAAGGGTTAATGTCACACTCTGAAAAAAAGCAATTCTTTTTTTTTTCTCCAGTCCTCAAAATCTTTCCTCCACAAAACATCCTCTGTTGGATCAGGTGTGGAAAAATTTATTCCCACAGAAGAGTAAGCTGGTTTCTTTCTGATTATTAAATCTGTAAAGTAGATGATTGCCTTGGTTGCTCCATCTGATTCAGCTGAGATGGAGCTAAAATGTAAATGAAAAACAAAGTTTCTGCTGTAATCTTTGCCTTGGGCTTATCCTTGAATTCCTCGAGTTCCTGCTTGTCTTGTTCATTCCAGCACTAGACCTGGAACAATTCCTGGTGCATTATTTGGGACAACTATTCAAAAGTGGTGAAAAATGAAAGAAATTTAACAAAAGACAAAAATTTATTTTGGAGATCACCCATTTTTCTTACCTATTCTTGTTCTTAAATAATTCAGGGAGTGATTTGGATGTTTTCTCGCTCTGCTCTGGTACTGTCAGTACTGCTATTATGGGTGCTTGATTAATGGACTAAATTCCACACCCCAAATGCAGCCTGGCAAGAGTGGTATCCTAGTAAAAGACTGTATCATCAGACTCATCATGGATGTTGAAAAGGATATGTAAGGCTTATTAAATGCCAGGTATCTGTTTAAGCGAAAAACCAAAATGTTCATGCCCAAATAACTCCCTAATAAAAGAATGTGTAAATTGTATTGTGAAATGGGGATTAGTAAATGAGTAAGATAAATTATGTGTTAAGGGATTAAAATGTGAGCTTATTTGTTGTGTAATTATGCCTGTAAGTGTTCTCTATTAACAATTACTAGTTCTATTGTTAATAAGATGGGAGGTTATGGCTTTATGATCCCCCTATCAGTAGAATAGTAGCAGTATGTGGATGACAGAAAGGAAAAATAAAGGGAATAAAAATAAATTAAGTTAAATTCTTTATGAAAATATAGTAAAAAAACTTGTTGCAACTTCCATTGTAGGCACAATGGAAAGAAGGTACTAGAAGCCAAGGAGTGTCAACCTAGCAGCAGATGGAATTTACAGTGGGTGTTACAGGTGAGATTATATTTTTCCATACCATGAAGTATTTTTACAAAAAGCACTCTTTGTTTCTAGGTGCTTAAGAAGAGATTTATCTTCCCCGTGCTGAGAAGAGTCTCACTGAATTTCTTATTACCTTTTAATTTCAGAACTTTTACATCTGGTCCTAAAGACATTCCAGGTTCAATGAAGGAAATTATGGAGAAGGGATTCCAGCAAAGGAAATACTTTCACCAGCACAGAAGTCAAGCATTGTCACTTCTTGCAAGAAAAACTAGTTTTTAGATGAGGAAATTCATAGGAAAGGTTTAAAAGAGGTGCAGGGGACACTTTTGTGCTCAGGATTTGAACAGTTTCTATGGAAGAAATGCAGCATGAAACATCCAGCTTCTTCTCCACAGGAAGAATAATGAAGACCCAAGAGATGGTTAGGAGACAGAGGTCTTTGGAGGAGAGGAGAAATGGATTTGCTCAGTCTTAAGAGAGGAAGGGTAAGGGTGCTAAGGGGAGATCTTATGGCTGTCTGCAAAATAATACAAGGCTGTAGGTAACGTAGATCACACTTGTCTTTGCAGCACACTGTGATCTGACAAGAGGCAATAAAAACAAAGCTTGGAAAACAAAAAATTCCAGTTAGAGTTCAGACAATAATCTCCCTAAGCCATTTGTTTAAAAAAACCAACCAAATAAACAAAAAAACCCCACTGATGCCCTTACTTTATAAAGGGTACACAGGAATTTTAACATGATTTTCTCTTTAAATGTTGAAATGTCATACTTATCATTAAAAAAACAACAAAATATCAAAATACTTGTAAAGGGACAGAATGAGTCTGGAAATATACAGAATTTCAACCAAGAGCCTGAGATCCATCCTTACATAAGTCAAGATATATATTGATTTATGAAAAGAATGTACAAGTAGTGGAATACTTTTGATTAAAAACATTGTAGTATCTGAGAAAATTAACATGATTTAGAGAAATGGTGACAAGCAAAAAGGGAAAGACAACAGCATAAAGGAGAAAATGAAGGCTTCAGTTGATGATTATTTACATTTTTGAGCTTTCCTTGGACTTAACCCATTTCAACAGAAAATGGTCCACACTTCTTGATATTTCAGTGAACCAACAAGTAAGAATTTTAGAAGTTCTAAATTGTATACTAATGTTAAATTGTGGGTATATGCATTTCATCATCTGTGAAACTTTCTTCATGTGTTTTATTGCCAAAGGAATTCAATGGGAATTAGGATGGAAAAAATTTTTCACTGGAGAAATTCTGGTGACATTTTTCCAAAGTAAATATGTGTAGCCTGGTCGTTTTCTTGAAAGATAGATTCTGACCCACTAAAATTGAATTGCAAGTATATGGCAGCACTTTCTTGCACCATGGGATGGATTATTTAAAATCCATGAGGGGAGAAGCCATGCAAGCTCTTTTCAACAGTTTTGTTGCCTGCATCCAACCTGGCTTGAGTTCCTGATTGGTTTGGGCTGTGAATCCCCCTCACTCTTTCCTTATACTACACTGAGAAGGATTTCAGGAAATCCTAACACTGCTCCAGACTGAAACAGTCGCAAACCTGTGCCAACATTCGTACATCATTGTCTTGTACTAGGTGGTTTACTGAAAGTTTTCTTTGTGTTCTTCAGCTACAATAAAATCAAGAGTGTTTATTATTTTATGTCTATAATACCCTGGAATAAGTTTATAAGTCCTGTGCTGTGAGTCAGGCTTCTAGGACGAGGCAAGTAGGATGAGTTCCTGAAGTGTGATTTTAAAGGGTGAATTTTTAAAAACTAATAGATTTCATGTTCTTTTCTATTTACTAGTTCTGTTTTTCAAGACTATGTATTTCATGCCTGCAAACTTTTCTTTCAGCTATGAGGCTGGAAATTTCTCTTTCACTGTCTTTTTCTTTTTTTTTTTTTAAATTTAAATGAAGGCAGAGATATTCTCCTTAGCTTTAGTGGTAAGAAAAATATGTATTTTAAAAAATGAAGAATGTGTCTATATTCCTCTCATATGCTGCTGTACCAATTTAATATCTGTGGGGGTTTTGTCATATATATTTTAAAAGTAGGAAGATCAAGGGTGCTTAACACTGTTACTCTTCCAGAGAAAGTATTGCATGGCATTCTTCCTAGCTTGCACTGCAGACTGGCAGCTTTTAGAGAACATAATGTATTTGTTACACAACAGTGTGCTTTGTATAATTTGTCCTTTGTCCCAGAGAGAAAACTAGGTTAAACTTAATATGGTTTGTATGTATATAGGTGTTAACAGAGAACCACATTTTGTAATCAGATCTTAGGCAACAGACCATGCATTTCATTTAGTTTGGAAGCAGAAATACTGCCACTCTGGTAGAATTACTCTTTGAGTACATTCATTTTCACTATTTTTAAGGAAGGAGGGTCATACTCTTCTCTTACTTCCTGACTTTGGAACACAAGGCACAGGTAATTCAAGTAGCTGGAGAAGTGGGAAAAATACATTAATTTGTCAGTCATTCTGGACTCCTATTCCATATAATAGCAATTACTCCTGCTCTTACATGACATTGCTTAAATATAACTACATGTCACACCACCTGTCTTAGACAATGCAATACAGAGTAATACACAGATGAGAAAAATGAAGCTCAAAATTGAAGGAACCAAAGTTATCATTATATTGTTAATATATAAAGAGTCCTTTATAATTGATGTTTTGCACTATTCTGCTGTGGTAGATCAAATAATACTGTCATGTATCTTCCCTAATATCAGGATAAGTCACATCTCACTTACTACCAAGATTTCCAGATGCACTTTGAGTTAATAAAATTCCTGCATAAAATTACAATTGAAAAATTAATATAATCTGATTCAATCACCCACTATTGGATCTGAAAATCCACAAATTAAAAGTAATGACATATAAATATTTTACAGAGGCAAAAAGCAGACAACCAGAAGGTGCTGAAATTATTTTCTGAGCTGTTATGTTTGGAGCCTCTAACAGCAGCCTGAATAAAATGAGGAGAATATTAAGTCTTGCAAAGGAATGGTCTTTCCATTAACAGACAGCATGTCCTTTATCAACTGTCCCAGCATACAAAGAAAGTGCAAAGTAGCCTAGTTTTGATTTAAAAACAAAAACATCCCAAACAAACAAACAAAAACAACGGAAAAACCAACCAAACATAAGCAAACACAAAAAACCCAAGTAAACAAAAACAAATGGCCACTCTCTACTGGACAGTCAAATGAGTGTCTGTTTGATGCCTTAGCAGGCAAGGATAGTCAAGCTCTGCAGATAACTCAAAGAAAGCCATAGAGGGCTAAAAATTAATGACAAGAATGTTATGTATGGAGCTGAACACAACAGCAGCCTGAAGTACACTGACAAATCAGAAGATATTTGGGCAAGTCCCTAACAATTTAAATTCACTGGGATAACTCAAAATTATACAGATGATGATTAAGGACATCTTCGACATCTACAAGTATTTTTAGGGTAGTAGAAGAACCATTTACAGGTAAGGAGTAAATTCATGGAGCTTAAGTTCAGGAAGAAGTAGTTAGAGCACAATGAATCCTATGTTAAGGGAATGCTTACATCAGTTAATGAGGCTGTTGATACTATTAAGTGTAATAATGAGGGAAGACACAAAGTCTAGAGCACACAGATTACTCTGATACCCTTTCCTGAAAAAAGGCAATGGACTGCCTTAGTCAGAAATATGCTAACCCTGGTATTTAGACAGGTGCCTTATGACCAATAGAAATGCACACTTTCAGTGGAGGATTTTTTTTTTTTTAATAACAGATTACAATGTTTTTATGCAATGCCTAAATTACACTTAGTCAAAACAGCTCCAGCTTGGTTTTGTTCTTGTATTCCCTGAGTTTTGTGAATAATAAAAATACCTCCCAGAGATCATTGGATCACCTGCTTAGCTGATGCAGCTTGCTTAACTCTCATGAAGAAAAATGACTCATAGAAATCCTCACAAGCAATCCTGACTGAACCTGTAGGGTACATGTTATATGTTGAATATGAAAATGTTCAGGATAAGTGTGGTCTACTGTGCTTTTTTACTTTCTGGAAAAGACATCAGAATGACATGATAACACATCTCTGACAGCCTTTGTAGAAGAAATATTGAATGATATGGAATCAGAAATATTCTTCATTCATGACCTGATGGTTTGGGAATGAAGCTTTTGCACTTAATTATTAGAAAAAAATATATTGACATAATTTTATTTTTTAAATAATGTTCAGAAAATGTAGACAGAAAAAGTAAACCTTTTAACCTAAGAACCTAAAGGATAATATATTTATAAACTCTTGTTCATGCACGACTGGGGCATAGTAGTTTAAAGTGATTCTCTGAGTGTTTCGAATTGACCAAACACAACTTCCAGAGGGCTGAAAGCCCATTGTGGGGCTCCGTGATCCTCTTATCTCTCCTGTAAATTGACTATTGAATTATGTCTTGCCTGAAGCTGCTAGAGGTGTCTCTGCAGAGGGCAGAGTGGCTCAGCAGTTCAGGTCCCAGTGGGTCAGGAGAGGAGAAAGGGCAGAGTCTAACCTTCTCTCAAGAGTTCCTGGGCTTTCAGGTGCTCACTGAGCTGCTATTTAGTTAAAGAAAATACAGTCTAAGTAACATATGGCAAAGACAAATCAGAGCTACTAAGCAGCAGATATTCCTTTAACTCCTTTCATGGCAGGTCACTTTGACTGACCCTGGGTATGACTTCCTGTACCATTACTGTCCCTCTCCAGCCTGGCCTCAGAGGGAGTCTGCTGAGAAAAGCATCTGGTATGCATGAAACTAAAGTCCTTTCTTCCAATTCTTCTCCATGTGATGCTCACCTGTGCCATTCCAATCCCTGTTTTATGCCTGTGGCTGGAAAATGCAGCAAATTCCCTTGTGCTGCATTGTTTTATATATTAGTTAATTCCCCTTCACAAAAAAAGGTATATTCCTTTCTTTGTCTCTTTGTAATAATCCTGAAAAGTCTTTGATCTCACGTTATGCTATTCCAGGGCCTTTCCCTACCACACCAAAAAACAATATTTCAATCATTTCAATCCTTCTCAGGATTCCCACCAAAGTGGGAGGATTGGCAACCCTAAAAACAGGCGGATACAGTGGAATGAGGTAAGGGCAGCTATAACACACACCTCCTTCATGTCATGCTTGCTGAAGGGTAATTTTTGTTGGTGGGAAGAGATTATTTTGTTCCTGTGCTTGTAAGGGGACACCTGGAAGGTGTGAAGACATCAGCCATGCTGTCACACTGGTGCACTTGGGCGTGGGACACAACCTCAGTAGGACTCACAAGCCTGGCTGCAGCTCTCAGATAATGCAGCTGTGTGGAACAAAGTACAACACTGTGGCAAACGTAGAGTGAGAGAAGAGCAAGACCACATGTATGAACCAACAGTCTGGCTGCAAAAGAGTGTGTAAATATATTTTTTTTTTTCTAAAACAATGCAAAAGTCTGAATAGTATACCACTGACAATTACAAAATTGGCCATGCGTAACCATCATTGCTATTTCAGTCAGAAATTCACTTGGGAAATGCTCAGATTCCATCCTCCCTGAGTAAACTGAATTTTAATATAGTAATTTTGAATTATTATCAGCTCACAAATCTTGGAGAAATAAGGAAAGGGAAGGGTGGCACTACACTTCCCCTGCTAGTCTCCTATAGATAAAAGGAGAAGGAAACCCAGTGATTTGTACACCACCCTCATTCCCTATGAATAAGAATCAAATTATAAAATTTTAATAAAGCAGTTTTAGGAGACTTACTTGTACTACCTACGTAAAATTACGCTGAAATCTTTATATCTTCTCATTATGGTATAGGAAAGAATTTTTAACAAGACCTTTCATCCAGGCCATTTTATTGTGAACAAGGTTCAGTTGCTATCATGTGGGCCCACATTTTTACATTAACATTTCATTATTCATTCAAACTCAGTCACAGTGATTGTTCACTGGGCATTTCCCTGGGGTCAGTATAAGTACCTCAGCATATGCAAATATTTGGCATAATGAAGTGCAGATTCAAAATAATAGCCGCAAACCAAGAAGCTACTTTGAACAATCTGGGCAAGAAAAATACAAGGATGGTCATCTGCGTCGACAGTTGTACGAACCAGATAAAAAAACTGCCACAGAAAACAACACAGCTTAATATTTCCTAATATTTCACATCACACTAACCTTGTTTTCCCAACTCTTTGTCTCCTTTGTTAAGTGTTAACAGCATGCAAGATTTTACCAAAAGAATATCAACATTATAGTCATTTCTTAAAAATGTGTCTCATCAGCAGACAAAATTTGGCCAAGAGAAAAATATTGGAGCCAGTCCTCCAGCCAGAGGAATAAAATTTTCTCTAAGATCCATTAGCTTTTTAATCTGAGAAGGAGAAAAAAAATCCTGCCTGACCAAATTATGTTAACAATCAACCACTATCAATATTTTATGCCTGAATAAAGGAGGAACAAAGGAGGGGCAATGACTTATATTGGGGTTTAGTGTTTGTCTTATATTAGTGGTGCATCGAAAAGCACTTTTTAGGTCAAAAATTTAAGGCATGTTACAGAAGTGATGACTCTTACTTCCTCTGTGCAGGTGAGAAAACAGAAAATGTGCAGTGGGAAGTGACTAGCTGAAGTCATTTAACAAACTAATGTTTAAATTGGGATCACAAACTTCTCATGAGTAGTTCTTAGAGCATGACAGAATGCAGGTGACATCCAAGGATTTCTGGTGCCTGCAGAAATATCAGTGTTGAATAGATTGGAGGAAAGAGTTTATAAATTTGAACTGAGGTAAAGCAAAAACTTCTGGATTAATACTGCAGTGAAGTTTTTCTTCTTGGTTGAACTTATTAGTAGTTCTTATTGTCTGCTATTCCTCAACCATTAACAAACAACTTATAAAGTTCCACAGGCCACAACTTGTATATTTTATCATGGGTTCATAGGTGTGAGCTACGACAGAGCTATTCCTTAAAGAATACCTCAGGTCTCCATTTCCTCTGACAAGGAAATAATTGGAGAACAGAGTAGTCACTGATATTTCAATCACCAGATCACTAAAATAATCTGCAATTTAAGTGTTGGATTCTGCTGAGCCAATATGAGCTGTCTGCATCTTATCTAAAGTTAGATAAATTTAGATAAGTCCTCTGTGCTCTTCATAAGTCACTGGAAGGAGATTGGCAGCTGCTGAGAGCAATCCATGATTCCTATTTCACACATTTTTTTAATCTTGAAAGAAATGTCCTCTGGAGGTACCTCTCTCTCTTGAGAATAGATGACATACAGGCAACTAATTTAGAAACTATGCAAATACATGTGACTAAAATTCCTGACTAAATTAATTTAACTACACTAGTTAAAATATTCCATCACTTGGAATGTTTGGATTTTACTCATACAGATTTCTACATTGTCAGATGAATCCTATTTGTAGTAGCTTGTGACCGCACCTTAAAATGGTAATTCAATTAATAATTATCTCCTGTTTTACTTTTCTACCTCATTTGTTATAATCTTTCCCTTTCCTGCTTCCTCTTGACTAATAGCGAGATTGCAATCTTTCCCAGGGCTGAGACCCTACTGCCATCACATCTCTTCAACAACCCTGTCCCAAAACTGAGGATTCCTGCAAAACTACTAAACAAAAAGACAATGAAAATCACATTAGTATATCATATTATTAATTACGAGAGGCATAATAAATAATAATTTTTATCTCACCTTAATCTGTTACCACTCTTAATGCAATAAGAAAAAATTCATAATGGCTTAAAGGTGACAGCTTTGGGGCCAGTACGGGAGATCTCTAGTGCATGTCCTCAGTTCGGGCTGTGGAAAGCAAGTGTTCAAATGTCTTCCTGAATTAGATTTCAAAGTTATGGGTATCTCCTGGAACACCAGACACTGATAATATGATATCATAATCTCACAGGAGAACTTTGAAAATTCCCTCATAAGCTATATTAAACATTGATGATATTGCTCCACTTACTACTGGAAATAGTACTGAATAAATTTATACCAACCATAAAAAAAAAGTTTACTTGAATATTTGTAATCACTTACATGTAAGTTAGAGACGGTTTTGCTTATGAGCAGAATAATATGTTTTTCTCTCTGTACACTTAAATGGAGCGAGAATGAAAGACATGGAAGAGTAACTAACAGTTTGTGCAAAATTTCACAGTCTGTCTGGGACTGAGAAACAAACTGAAAAGTCCCACCCTACTCACTGTAATTCTGTGTCTATTTATCTTTGCATATTTAAGGAATGTTTGTAGCTCAATCCAGTCCTGAAGTCAATTAAACAGACTGTGACTTAATTTGGTGTAGACAGGGGTAAATTGGTGGCTAAGTATAAAGTGCATGTGATAACCAGCAGACAATATTGATTTGTTTTATTTTTTTTTTTTACTGTAAAGAAATTTGAAGGGGTGACTTTTAGAAAGAGTTTGTCTTGTTCTTTACTGTAACTATGGCATAATTGGGGACTGGATATGTCTTAATTCCACCAGTCAATCCCATGCACTGTTCCACTGCCTGTTATTACGCACAGTCACACTTTGAACTTTCACATGCCTATATTTATTCAACAGATGGCAGAGCTTGTGAGAGGATCAAACACCCTCCTGACAAGAGACCAGCTCATTTTGTGCAAGGAAACTGCCAGATATCTTTACTGGATGGTAAACAAACTGATAGCCTGCTTCTTTTCCCAGGAGGAATTAGCTGCATGCAGCAGCTACAAAGAGGGCAGGGAGGCATGAGCTGCTGAATCCTGCAAGCCTTAATTCAGTGTCTGGTAAGGAGACACTGAATGTACTTTGCAGTAGGTTTCTAAGACAAAAAGTTCACCCTCAAACTCTGCATCATCTGAATAAAAAACAGCGATGGAAACACACTCTTAATTTTAATAGAGAATGAGAATCTTTCTGCAATTTTCCATATTGGCCTACAAATTCAGATTATTTGTTTAAATAAGTCCTAAAACAACTTCAGCATGGCTTTATGGCTTTATCAGAACATGATGCTAAATAACAGGACTTATAGTGGCTCTATGTACTGAGTATATCTGTTTAGATAGCTAAGCACCACCAGAAGCTATAATTGGAACCGGACAGTTTTAACTGTACAATGTTTTTTATAGAATCTTCTTTCCATCGGAGCATATTGTTTTCCTTTCTGACAGTTTTTCTAGGACTTTTCATAACAGACAATACCTCAGCATGAACTTATCACCAAAATTTTCAAAAGATATCGGACCTAGCCCTGTAGTTCCTTGTTTCAGCTTTAAAGTGGGGTAGAACAGAATTTACTGATTTACACTTCTGAAAAATGTTTCAAGAGTGAAATAATGCTGAAAATACAAGAATATGAATTACATGAACCAGCATGTGTTGGTGAAACACAGAAGGAGGGGAAAGTCCAGTGGGAAGTCCTTTATAACAGCAGCAGACAGTGCTTTCTGAAGTGCCCTTGGAAAGAGAAATATGTGCACTGTTGCCCAGGTGACAAAATCCAAGTACATGGTGCCTACTGTGAATGAAACAACTGACACTGCCTGCTCCTTGTGGAGTGGCCAGCGTTAGTGACACTGAGAGCTATCACTTTGAATGGACATGAGAAGAAAAGCCTACTTTTGTGGATATGTGTTAATAGTCTGCTGGACTAGGCAGCAATAAAGGTACAGTTTCTCCAAAGGAGTTTTTTATAATTAGACTTATTTTACTTTCTCCAAATTCATGTGTGATTTTCATTATTTCTTTCTCATATATTTTGCAATTCCAAGGAAAATACATAAGGATTTTTTTCCAAGTTAGACCTTATTTTACCTTGGTGTTGAGGTTCAAGTGGCATTTATTTCCTTAACCTGATTTTTAATTTCTTTGGTTATTTCAGACTCTTACACAGTTATGCACTTAAAACATTATAGACATACAGTACATAAAACTAACACCTTAAAGGTGAATTGTTTTCTCCTACTTCATCCATTCATATGTCCTAACTTGTTCTGCAAAGTGTTTTTCCTAATTAAATGTTCCCTTTCACATTAATCCCTTAACATCTACCTAGTAATCAAGAGCAAATGTTTCCCATTGGTATTCTCATGGAGTTGTTGGGTGCTTACCTCTCTTGCTGCAATGCTCAGCCCTTGCTAGTTGGCTTGCATTTTCACTTGAGTTAGCAGCTGACTTGGCTGCTAGTTACTGCTTCTCTGATTTTCTGCTCCATGGCTTCACCAGCAGCTCATTGCCTAGCATGAAAGAGAAAACTGAACATAGAAACAAAAAAGAGAATACAAAAAGGTCCATCTCTTCTCCTCCTCTCTGGGTTTAAAGAGGTTCAACCCTGACAACACACTCTCTCATAATTATATCTGCCCTTTATATAGAGATAGGTGCTTTATGAAAAAGTTATAGCACATCCAAACAGGTAATTGTGTATATCTTCAATCCCTACTTATCTGAACAGAAAGTACTTGTAGAAATGTTAAGAATACCATGTACACCCCTCTCTTACCTCTCCTATCTAATACAAACTAAATTATTTCAGTGTTTTTTTCTCTAATATATAGTCTGTAACCTACTGCCAACAGCAGCAATGACTTTCTCTGCTTTTCATATGCTCTAAATGACAGGTATGATTTAAACAGCAAATGCAGGAGAAAGAAGAAAAAAACACCAAACCAAAGAATGGAAGAGACCCAAGGGGACAAGGACTTGTTCAGGGGGTTTGATTTGGGGTTCTTTTTGTTTTCATAGGTGATAACAGCTTCAATAGAACAGGTTATGTGCCTGCTTGTGCGAGCCTTTGAAAAATATTTTTCAGGTTTTTTATATAGAAAGTTGTCAGTGGAGATGACTGGAAAATTTGTCTTTTGTTCTTAAACAAAAAAAAAACAAACAAAAACCAACCAACCAAACAAACAAAAAAAGGGGGAGAAATTCAGATTCAGATTTACTAAAATAGTTTGATATTCCACCTGGAAAGCTAAAATAATTACTTAAGAACAGGTTAATTCTCATTCCTAGAGAGTTGATGTGAAAAGAAAATCTGAAATCCTAGGAAATATCAAACTTCCATTGCAGTGAAGATGCCAGGCAAAATTTCAGGGAAGGCTTAGAGCAAGAAATATATTTGATTATTTCATTGCTACTACACAGTTCCTTGGAAAACTTTTCTTTTTCTTCTCATGTGTATTTACCCTAATGCCATGTATAGATGATTCCCAGTTGCTCATGATATAAGAATGTAGAAAAATATGACTTCTTCTCCTTTATCATATATTTTAGTATAGAATTCTCTTTCAATTTTGATAAAACAGGATTCATCTTTTATGGGAAGTATAATTCAGGAAATGCAGACATATATTTGTTTAGATGATCTATTTAATTGCTCTGGTTCTTTTTCCATATTTACCAGAGGCTTTCTAATGCAATCAACTTTCTGCCCTAAGAGCAGAGATGTGAGGGGCTGCTCACTGAAGATGTTCACATCTATATATCAGTGAATAACATCTAAAGAAACTTGTGTTCCCTCAGAATACAGAAAAGCAAAATAACCATTGAAAACAATGTGGCAGAGCACACTTCATTAGTTCTGTCTTGCAGCTTGCATCACATTTTCCCCATCGTTTTTTTGGAGCTGTTATCCAGTAAGAAACAAAGTTGTTGCCTCATAGCTGGGTTATCTACAGCCTAAAAATATTTTGATAGAGGCAAAAACAGATGTAATATTTTTCATTCCAAGACTGAAATTGCAATTTTTTGAGAGGAATCCTTATCCCATTTTCAAAACACTTCCTTTTAAGCCATTGCTTTTAATTTTTGATATGCAATTGTCTGAACTATAAATATACCTAAAATTAGAAATTCCTCATTAGCACCTTAAACGGCTGTGGGAACTCAATCACTGACATTGTTATAAACTGGTTTACCAAACATCTCTCAGGAACAGTTGAGGTGCAGTCAGCTTTTTCTTCAGGAAGTAGGGTGGCCTGACTGACCACCTTCCAGAAAATAAACCTTCCAGCTTTATTTTCTATGACTATATTCCTAAGACAAGATGAAAATATTTTTTAAGTCAATTTAGTTTAAAAGCTTGAAGAAGTTATTTACAATGGCAAACAGCATCATATAATTTCACAGCTTAAAGGAGAGCAGCCTTTATGTCTGCAACAAAGCTGAAATACCTCAATCATATGAACACTCCGTGGTTCCTCAAAAATTAATTTTAAAAATCTCTTTAGCATGTGTCAAGCCACCATTAGAACAAAGTATTTCAAACCTCAAAATGTTTTGGATGGAGTTCATTCACCAGCACTGTCCCTGTTTCCTGGGGAGAGCAATCACAGCCAAATACAAAACAGAAGAATCATAGAATGCTTTGGGTCAGAAAGACCTCAAAGATCAGCTAGTTCCACCTGGCCATGGGCAGAGCTTTGGGCAGAGCTTTGGGCAGAGAGGGAAGTTAGCTCAGTAGCCACCTGCCACGTGCAAGGAAACAGCACTGGTTGCAGCAGTGAAGGGGCAGTGCCTGCTCACCCTTTCAGGAGAGGCTGCTGAACAGGGAAGCAGTGTAAGCCCTACCACAAACATCCTCAGAGCACAACAGATGAAGATGTCCTTAACTGTTACTGGGCTGGAATTACTGACAGTCGTGTGTAGAATATAAAGTGAGTTTAAGAATAAGATTAAATAAGAAGTCAAACATATTTGAATTAGTAACATTCTTTCAATCATCTCTTCTTCTGTAAACACTACATACACATACATTTCCAGATGTTTGAAATTCAGTGTCTGAAATTCCAAGTAATAGTAATTTTTTTAAGAAATTTACACAGTGCCATCTGGAATTAGTATGACATCAACTATAGGTCACATACATATATACACTACAGTGCATGGTTGTGAATAAAATGATTCATGTCAATAATTGAAAGGATATGTCCTTCCAATGCTGCTGTGAAATAATATTCAACTCTTTCCGTATTCAGAAAAGGAATGCAAGTCCCCTTAAGAGAGCCTGAGGTTAGCTCCAAAAACTGTAGCTGTGCAGTTACAGTGCTCATCACAGGTAAAGGAGGGACTCTACCTCTCCATCTGAATTTGTGTTGATATGTGGAAAGGAATTCAGGACTGAAAGAGAATTTGATTACGCAGCCTTATGATTAGAGGACCCCCATAGGACAAGTAATCCTGGATTTCATTCTCAGGACTCCTACTGGTTAAATTTAGTTCACAAATGATCGTAGGCAAGGACAATTTATAATAAATGCAAAAATAATCATAGGCAAGGAATCAAAAATTCTTTCCTCCAAGCAGGATAATAGCTGTTCTGTCTTGTTCTCTCTCTTGGTCATTAGTTTCCTATGATTTTTTTCTTCCTTCTTTTGCTACATTTGCTGCATGGCACTCTTAAATAAAGAGCCGAGTCTTGATAGATTACTCCAATAGTTCTTTATTTTCCTAGTGAGAAAAAATCCTATCTCCTGTAATCAGATGTAGAAAGCTTTTAAACTCTCTCAGCTTCTACTTGTGGTTCAACTGCAGACAATAATCTGCTTTTCTCACACTCTTATTAAATCTATGGAAAAAATAAGCTCTTCAATAGGGCAGCAAAATGGGCTCCTGATATTAGAATAGGTCTCTGGGCATGCTTGTTATGCAAACACTGAGTGTTCCCTTTCAACCCAGGCTGGACTGAGCAAACACTGCACAGCTCCAGCCATTTGAGATGCCATCACCAGTCACCAGCATCATGCTGATTACAAGCAGAATCTCAACTGGTACAAACCCGTGTAACTCCTATCAGACATCACACTCAACAGTTCTTGCCTTCTCTATGAAAATGTGCCTTCTGACTGCCATTAGCTTTAGTCAGTAGCATGTTTGCTTAATGTGTCTGAGGTCTGTAATGGTACATTGAGCAATATGATAGGCATCTCATAAGACTGTCTGATCTCTTAAGGTCTGGGCTGAACTGTACTATTCCCTGAAGCAATCAAGCTCTTTTAATTAATGAGTCATTTCTGTCATACCTACCTACTGAAAGACATATATGCCTTTCTCAAGCTCCTTCCTGTCTTAGCTTATCTGTTTTTATAATAAAGACTGATCCTAGTTATAGGAGACACAGACTTCTCATTAAGAAACTTGTAAGAACAGTTCCAGTTCATGTTCACTGAAAACATACACCCAAAAACTCTTTGTATAGTATCTCTAAAACTCCATGTTGTTCCTCTTGTTGCACTAAATAGTTCTGCAGTGGAAGACCATACTTTAATGTATATGCACCTCTAGTTACTTACATTTATCAGTCTTGTTTTATACATGTATAAAGCCCATTGACTTCATTGGAAAATTTGTCTGTGCAAGTGTGGACACTCAAACTGGGATATGAATAGGATAAATTTGGGTGGGATAGAGTAAATTTTATTCACAGCAGTTAGTATGGGTCTGTGTGCTGAAAACACTGTTGACAGCCCAGGGGTGTTTTGGTTACTGCTGAGCTACACAATGAGCATGAGCCACACTTCTACTGAGTAACACAAAGTCAGGACCTCTTGTCTCTCACCACACCCCACCAGCAAGGAGGCTGGGGGTACACAAGCAGCTGGGACAGCTGACCCCAACTGACCAAAGGGGTATCCACACCATATGGCATCCTGCTCAGCAGTAGCATCTGGAGGAAGAAGAAGGAAGAGCATGGTTTGGAGTGTTTGTCTTTCTAAGTCACCATTGCATATGATGCATATGATGCATATCCCCACCTTCCAGGGGATAGCTAAACACCTGCCTGCCGATGGGAAGAAGGGAATGTGTTCCTTGTTTCGGTTGCATTCACAGCTTTTCCTTTACCAATTAAACTGGCTGTGTCAACCCACAAATTTTCTCACTTTTATTGTTCTGATTAACTCCCCCATCCACTGGGGAAAATGAGTGAGCAGCTGTGTGGTGCTTAGTTGTCAGCTGATGTTAAATCTCAGCAGTCCTCTGGCACCCAGTGTGTGGCTAGAAACATTCAAGTTAACGAGAGATTTGACTGGAATATGCTAAGTTGAATTTAGAGCCATTTTTTCTGTTTAGCCATGAATTGGGAAGCTTCTGTGCTTGCCATAGGGCTTGATTGCCCCATTGTATAGTAGAACCTAACACATTTTAGTGGCTGCTTTCTGTAGTGTTTGTTGTGCTGCTTATCATCTTACTCTACTGTGCCTGGGAACATTTTGCTAGCAGCAATGGCAATGTGCCTGGGCTGGCACATGGCCACAGCATTGCTGCTCCTTCTGTCCTCCTGCACTGGACAGACTGGAACTGCAGTGTGAATGAGTCAAAGGGACTGCAGCCTGTGGTTGAGTCCATGTGGAAGCAGGACACCCCAAAGCATTGGTGGCCATGGATAAGTCCTCATTAGAGTAGGTATATCTCGAAATGTCTGTGAGGGTGGCTATGTCTCTGCCATGTCTGAAGGGAAGGGTTCATTCCAGTGTTAAACCCTGTGGTCATCTCCAAATGAACGAAGGGTAGAGATTATAATAGAAGTATCTTTAAATGGCTGTGACCTGAGATTTGAGTTGCATGTTTAGGAATCACTGGCAGGAATTTCCTGAACAAATGGAGGAGAAGCCTTACAAGAAGCAGTGCAAATACAGTAGTGACTCAACTCAAATTTACTTTGGTGCCCAGTGACTCTACACAACACACAACCTCCCCTCTCCTGGGTGATCACCATTAGAAATGGAGCCCAAAGTCATAGACTAAATGAACTCAGTGGACATTTTGCAGACATTTCACAGAAGAGATCCATTAACTTAGGGAATTATATCTCTGTTCTACACCAGAAGATGGAAAGGAAGATGGTGGCTAATGTTGATGTATTGGATTGTGTGAGACCTGAGCATGATGTAAATAGTGTGGAGTAAGTGGTACAGAATGTGCTGGGTTTGACTGGAATTGAGTTTGTATTCTTCACCATAGCTGGTACTGGTCTATGTTCTGGATTTTTGAATGAAATCACGTTGATAACAAGGGATGGTTTAGTTCCTGCTGAAGAAGTTCTTACACAGCATCAAGACCTTCTCCACTTCTCACCCCACCCCACCAGCATGAGGGCAGCTGGGAGGGAACACAGCTGGGACAGCTGTCTTGTCTTCCCAAGTCACTGCCTCACATGACTGAGCCTGATTTCCTGGAGATGGCTGAACACCTGCCCATGGGGAGCCAGTGAATGAATTTCTTGTTTTACTTTTCTTGTGTGTGCAGCATTTGCTTTACCTGTTAAACTGTCTCTATCTCAACCCACAAGTTTTCTCACTTTTCCAATTCTCCCCTGTCCCGAAGGCGTGGGCAGTGAGCGAGCAGCTGTGTGGGACTTGGTTGCCGAATGGGGTTAAGCCATGACAGGAAGAAATGCCATTTGGAGCTCATTAGGCAGACAGAGCTTTTACTGCTTCTAAAGCATGTTTGCTCTTGCGTTCATACACAGTGCAGGGGTAGTATACGCACGTTGTATTAACAGTTCTGCTCTTACTTCGTTTTAGACAATGACTGGGCAACTCTCCAAATTGTTCCTTATGAAAATTTATTAAATGTAATGGTTTTAAAAGAAAGGTATTGCATGGGGTCAGATAAATGTAAAACAGTTCCACCGGGTACCAGAGAAGTAGGAATAAAAAGTGTGTGAATTTATTTTTCCTTGGCAGTTAACTTTATTCAGTTCAAAATTTGTCCAGGGTTTGTTGCAGAGCTTAAATATTTGAGATTCAGATGAAATATATGTTTGTTTTTTCTAAAGCTGTCAGGGGCATGCGTCAGTTTTCATTAAGAATAATTTCCCTCAGGATCTTTGGCTTAAGTTAACCTTCAGACCTCCACCGACCCCTTCCAAGCCATCAGAGTTTATTTTTGTGTATTGTTCCATAGATAAATGTACCTGCCAAAACCTAAGAGCTTCAGAGGATGACGTTGACTGAATGTCTGAGCAGTTCTCAAGCCTAAGAAATGTGCCCTGCAAACTACAGCAAGAAATTCCCTTCTTTCCTTTCCTCTGAAATGATCTATTTTCCCAGTACTAATAAAACAAACACTTAGGTAAGTGCATATTGCAGGGACATTTAAAAATTACTGACTTTTAGCTTCTCTCTGTAAGGATCACATTGTGTTGTATATGCTTAAGACCAATTTCCACCCCTCACATTTATACTTTCAAATAAATCACAAAGCACAGTTCTGGCATTGCTTGAAATATATGAAAAGGAATCCATTAACTTGACTTTATAACAGTAATATGTGGCTAAGGTGGCTTCTCTGGACAAAATGCTGCTTTTTCACTGGCCAGGGAGACTTCCCAAGACTGCTAGCACTGGTTGGGACATATGTTTGAACCCCGTTTCACTCTTTGCTGATGGTACAGGCCACCAATTTTCTTAAGAGTTAATTTTATTCCCTGTTCAAATGCAGCAAATAATTTTAGAGTTAGGTCATTGCTGGCAAATAGAAAAGGACTGCTGAAAATAAGGAACTTTCCAGGCAAAAGCAGAGACTGAAATATTATTCAAGGATACTTCTGCCTAAAAATCATGAGGTTATTGTAACATAGCGTTCTGGTTCACACGATCCACTGATGCTAGTCAGTAAGGAATGCCGAAATGTTTTGATTTGAAGGCTGTGTTGGAAATGAATAATTCACTTCATTTTTGCACCCATGAGTTGAGAAATGAATGAGCAATACACACTTCTCTTATAGAATGCTTTAATGAAAGACTTATTTTCTTTCTGTTAGATGAAATCCCACAATTAGGTTATTTTTGTAAAGAGCTATCAAAAAGGTTTTTTGCTGAAGGACAAAGGCAAGGGATCAGCTCACTCATTTGCAATAACCCACACCAGTAACTGATACTTTAATATTTATTGTTTAGCAATATGAAGCCTTAACATACATTGACTTTTGTAAACATATCACTCACAGTGAAGTTTAGATAAAGTTATAAGGTAATAAAACATATTTCTGTTATGAATTTATTAGTTGCGGAATTCCCTGAAAGTTAAGTACTTGAGCTATACACATTGATCTACATGTTGGGTTATGGAAAAATAACTTCAGAGGAGGTATGTATTCAGTACTAGATGATGTCCCTCTCTCAGCTCACTCCATTTGCCTTGTGGATGGCCTGGATAAGAGTACAACCCAGAGATGGGTCAAATCTGACCCTCACTATTCATAGTTTTCACAACAGAGATAAGCTAAAGCTATTCTTAGGAAGATATTTTTTCTCCTGAGCAGGATTTCTTGTATGCTCATCATATTGGTGATATTGTAGTTTCAGACTTTACCCACGTTTCAAAGCTTCTCTGTATTCCATGTGTGATAGTGCAATAGCCAAACTAGAGTTAAACTCCCTCAGGAGCATGAACAGGTCTGGTCATGACAGCAAAGTACACCATGGTTATTAAGTGTATTACTGAGTTTAAAGGAAGATATCTTCTTAGAAACATTTAAAATAAAAAAATATGTTCGTGAAAGTGCTATTCAAAAATTTCTAAACTAACTCCCCACACATCCATGGTCTGCTGGTTACCCAATTTAAATATCAGTGACCCCATCTGGAAAAATTCCTAAGGGAGAGAGGAGAATATAGAGCATGCCTATGTGGTCAGAAGATGGATGTCATTCCCTTGCTCTGTCCATGGCTTAGGGCCATTGAGATGTTATTCCGGATACTGTTCCACCAGGCTCAGGGCCAGATCTTCTCAGCATACCTAGTCCAAAAGAGATTTAGGACACATCTCAGAACTGTAAAATTCACCCTGATTCCCTGATTTCTTTGTCTGTCTTATGGACCCCATTAGAAATTAAGGAAGATCAGTCACTTCCCATAAACCCTTATATAGGTATTGAAAAATAACGGACCTCACTGAAGTATTCTGGATTCCAGTTCCCACTCACCAATTTTCTGTGAAGTATTGTCTATTAAATAGCCAGGCAGTTTCCTCTGAAACAATACTTTGAGAGTCATTGCAAAATGAGTTGGAACTCTCTGACTGAAATTTGGCTCTGAACTAAGAGTTAACCTCAAAAATAATCTTTCATATTTAGAAGAATTCAAAATTATACCAATGAACCAGCACTGTTCAGTGTTAGTTTGTGCCTCCAACTGTTACTAATTATTGCATAGCATCTATTTTTAACCTTAAAACCCCTATCTCCAGCTCTCTTCACACCTTTGTTGGTCATTATTTTTCATATAAAAGGTTTCCCTCATTTAGCCTAATGTAAAATGTGTCATCTGGTATAGGTTGTCTGCCAAGGCTCCCTACAGAGGCAATGAAAAAAGCCAGGTGCAACTAAATTAACAATTTCTGTTATTCTGCTGTATTATATCATTGTCTCATGGACAAGATTGTGTATCTCCATCATCTACAAGGGAAATACGGACTATCAGCTACACACCTGACTTCCAGGTGGCTAAAATCCATTTAGACAAATACCATTCTTTGTCTAGATAGGTTATTGTAAGTAATGATCATAACCTAAAATTTTGCAGATAAAATCTCATAGAACCAGTCTATGAAAGTAAACCAAAATTCACTCTAATCTAGTTTGTTACGATATTTAGCAGTTTATATCTGCTATATCAGTATATATATATTTATCATTTCTTAAAACTGTCCAGTGCTGCAAATGTTACTCTGTTCTATTTCTGAATATTATTAATTCTAATTAATTAGGGTAATATTAGGTAATTATTATTAGTTTATTTAATTATTATAATTAGTTTAATTAATTATTATAATTAATCTAATTATTAGGTAATATTAGGGGGAACTGTGAGTGTTCATCATCAAACTTTATTTTGTCTTGCATTTAATATGCACAAATAAATACCAGGATATTTTTGTATTATTCACTGGACCAGTCATACCCTATTAAAGGTAACCAAAGTCATGGCAGAAAAAGCACCACACCTCTCCTAAATTCTGGGAGTTTGGCTCAGAAGGGCTGGACTGTGATACCTGAAAGGATCTCAGATTGGGGTGTATGGTAAATAGATGTACAACCAATCCCTAAACAGAAAGTTCATTTTGACTCAGTTCTTTTGCAGTTAAGATTTGCAGTCTTCTGCCCTTAGCTTAATCTGCAGTGGGAAGGGCCAGATCCCACCACCATGGGCCCCACCAGAGCTGTGCTAAACTGAATGACACGAAGTGCATGATGTGAATGGAATGTGTGCACTTCACTGGTTCTTCAGTCACCTGGCTCTTCAGTTGGCACTCCCACCACTCTTCCAAAGAACAGGGGCATTTTCCTTGGCCATGATAAAGAATCTCTTTTGAAGACTTACAGAGAGATGTCACTGCTTTTGGACCCTAATTCAATGAGATTTGAGTTGCCAGCTCCTTGGAGAGGATTGATAAAGCACACTGGAAATGCCCTATTTTAAACTGGGATTGTTTGGTAGATTTACAAATAAATTGTTCTCAGAACCTTTTGGTGTATGAACAAATGAAAGCTGCCAAAAATATGTCCTCATATGAAAATCTGGCATGTTGGAAATGGCTTAGCTGATTTTTACCCTTAACACTTGACAACTGAGTAGAATTATACCAAACCAGTTCCTTATGGATCAGGTTCTAATTGAAGCACCTCAGTCACCTATTGCTGTCCAGTGAGGTGCAGAAAGAGAAATACAGAATTTAAGATCCAGTCTTATTTCACACTATTCTGTTATAATGGGGAGCTGCAGATTGGAGGGAGAGCCATGGGATTATATTTGCAAGTGTGTTTACAGATACAGAATTGATTTCCTTGCTCACTAAGAGCATTTCTGTACTGCCACTGCCTGCAATAAACAATCCTGCAAGAGCCTACATGGTTGTGAAGCCATGATGCATTATTTAACAGGACCTAATCAATATAAAACAAGTATTCCCTTTGTTACAGGAGTGCTATTGACAGAATACTTCTCCCTTTTAATTTTTTATTATTTTGCATCGATTGCTGAAGCCCTGCATAGTCTTCAACAACCTATACTGAGCTAGACCTGACCACAAATCTCACTTTATATGAAAAAACAGATTGCCCCATTTTAGCACAGAATTAATTTGGAAGAATATCCAGTACTCTAAGAAATCAATTCGAGCATAGCCATTAACTTCAATAGAAGAAAAAACAGGTCTTTGATCAGATATAAAAATCAGTCCATTTAAGCATGTCTGAAATAAAAGATCAATACCAAAAAAACCCCAACCCTTCCTACTCCCAAATAAGTCCTTGACTTAAGAGTTCACCTGGCAAGAATGTATGGAATTTTGATTACTCGGCTAAGAGTAGAAGAACAAGAATTTTGCCACTGGTAATTTCAAAAATAAAATTCTCTACCCTGTGTCTCATATTTGCCTGGAGTTCTACTAATGCCACATCTGTAACATCATTCAGATGACAGTAAACAAATGCAAGACAGGGTTTATAAAGCTGGACAGTCTTGCACATATCTCATTTATACTCTCTTTAAAATCTTCACCCAGTTCAGTAAGAGCAGGGATGGAGTAGACAGAGAAGAACCTACTTAAAAATTCCATACCCACTTCTCAGATCTTCCTTTGTAAGAACATGCTTAATTAGTGAAGTTTTAGGATCTTCATAATAAAACTCATGGACATAATTGTCAACCATCCTATTTCAGGCTCATGGTCTCAACTGGCATCCATTAACTGCTAATATAACATTTAGGGAGTCAGACAATTTGGCATACAGAGATGGTAAAAACCCACTAAATTAATTTTTTTGTTTGAGAACATTTCTGTACAATTTCATAAAAGGAAAAATACAGCTTTTTTTTTTCTTCCAGTCAAAAATTAAAGCTTTACACTAAAAACTGAACTCTAAAACTAATATAACCTGATTGTTTTGACCCCTCCTATGCTTACTGCAGTGAAGGTTTTAGATATTGCTTCAAGTTGAATGACAACTAGTTTATCATTCAAAATTGAAAACCTTTGTGAAGAAAAGGGTGAGGAATGCTGCGTCTGATCTTTTGGAAAGTGATGAAAATGGCAAGTAAAATAAATATAAAGCATATAAAGGCAAGTCCCAAATATAAGGCAGGCAGCTTTTTATGTCTGGTTCAGAGAAGATACCTCACTATTCTCTGAAATCTGTTTTGAAGAA
Organism: Pseudopodoces humilis; assembly: GCF_049639895.1. Lineage (NCBI taxonomy): Eukaryota > Metazoa > Chordata > Aves > Passeriformes > Paridae > Pseudopodoces > Pseudopodoces humilis. The sequence continues at coordinate 139,544,427 of NC_142200.1, read as the reverse complement.
AAAACTGGGAGAAGATATGTTTTGCTAGCTAGGAGGTGAGATGGAGAAGATAGGAGCAGAGTATTTCATATTGTTGTTTAACTATTAAATATCCACTAGTCATTCATTCCCGAGTGTAAAACATTTGATGGATTTAGGATGTCCCTTTCAAATCACTGTTAGAGAAATCATTGCATATTGCAAACATCATAGGTATCTAAAATAGTTTACAAATATTTTGTAATTGTTTAGAAGTATACTCTGCTACACCATGCTATTTGTAGACAAAGAAAAAAAAAAAGAGATGAGAAGATATTTTGCAGAACCTCTAAGCTTATACCTCATAGCATCAATCACAGTGAAAAGCACAGCTTGCCAGAGGCATTTCCTTTGTAATCCAGAAGACCATCTGTACAGTGTTACAGAATACACCAAGCAGAAGCTTTCATACTCCTGCCTGTGCCTATGTGCGTGTACACACCTACTGCAAAAGCCAAGGGGACAAGGGCCAAAGGCATCACAGGCGCTCACTTTATAAAGGATACACTCGATATTAGCCATACAAAGTTTAAAATTTGTCCCAATCACCACCCTTGAATACTCAGAAGTCTTCCTGTGTGGATGTGAAGGCTCAGCATACTCAACTCTCTGAATTCAGGAGAGTGGGACAATTGTTCTTTGACAAACTGACAGCTTGTGTGAGGAGAGACCAAGTGGGGTCTCGTGAAGTGACAGGGAGCACTGAACTAGGAGTATGCTCCCTGTTTGTTAGGCCATATAGAGGCATTCCAATTTTAGCCAAATTATTAGGATTGCAAGTTCTTTTCTTAATGAGGGAGAGACCCTCTGGGGTCTGCAAAGAGATCCAAACAGCAGACAAGCCAGAATGGCCAAGTGGATTTAGCTGGTTTGTATTTTGCAGTGGGAAATTCAGTTTCACCTTGGTTAGATAGACATAAGGCTATGAAGATCTTCAGAGGTTCAAAACCACCTCTCTCAACAAGGAGAAAGAAATGACCTGAAGCAGGAAGGTAAACCCATGAAGTAGGCTGAGTGCTCCTGCCAGAGACAGGCACCGAAGGATAGAAGATAGGTGGCAAAACAAGCCTCAGGGCTGCCAAAGCACTGAAATTCTGAAAAAGCAGCACCACACAAACTTAAAGGTATGCTGATGGCTTTAGAAACAGGGCCAACCTGCCTGAATAGGTTAACCTCAGCTAAAGATTTCATTCCAAGCTTGTACAATTTTGCAGTTTCAAGATTCTTTCTCATGTCATGACCTAGAACAAATTGTCTTTATTGACTTTTTTATACTACTTTCTAATTCTAAGAAAATTCATATTATTCTGTTAGGATTCTATTGACTTTTTCCCTTCTCTCTCCTTACTGTAGGAGCCATCCAGTAGGAAGCACTGTCGATACTACTATATATCTGAAAAGATAAACACTTGGCAACTTGGCAAGACTTAAGCATTCTTCATCCTTATTCTTTTATGCATCATAAGGATCTGCTCAGAACACCCACATACATGCACAAACATTGTGTCACTCACACATAATACACTCCTTTTTCCAACCACAATTTTTCCTTTCCCAACAGTTCCAACTATAATTCACTGGCAGAGCAAAATGTTGGAATAAGCATCCCATTTATCACTAGACAAAGACAGGCCTTTACTTCTTCTCAGCCCTAAAGGCCAAAGTGGAACTGTTTGCATCTCATTTGTCATAAACTTTCAGTAGATGAGTTAGTTTATATCTGGGTGGACTGAGACAGGCTGGAGCTTACTGCAGTGAGGTTTTTTGTTATTTTAGTCAGGACTGGGGCAGAACTCACAGTTCTAAAGCTTTACTTTCACTGCTGAGCAAGTCTGACTTTATCCTGCCTGCAAGAACAGAAGAGCTGTGGTTCAGAAGGGCTCCCTAGGGTGTTCTGGATAAGTAATTAAAGTAACTTGCATAATACCTCTCATCAAGAAACTGCATTTTTGCAGCAAGGCAAGGAGTCTTGTTCCATTCATAGCAGAGACTGAAAAAAAAATTAAAAAGTCAGTCTCTGGTACTAAACTGCCTGTAATCTATTTTACCTTACCAGCACAAGCAAGGACAGAAAAAACAGAGGGAAAAAAAAAAAAAAAAAGGTGAAAAGTGCAATGTGCAGCTTACTGGGGGACTAGAAAAGACACTATTCTTTTTAGTCTCAGTTTTGTAGAAGAGAGTCCTCAGGAAGAGTTGCATAAGGATTGGTTAGTGACCCCTGATCAGCAGAGCTCTCTTAGGAGCTATCTCACAGTCCTTCACTGCCAAATTCACAGGCTAGCACCCAGTCAGGGATTGTGCCTGGAGCTTGCTCTTCTGTTCCTGGTACATGCAGGTGCCTGCATATGTCTGAAAATTGAATCTGTGCAGGCTGCTCCCTTCCCTCATGCCCGTGTCAGTCCGGCTGCCTCAGACAGGGAGCATCACTTCCATGATGTCCATGAAGTCCAACAAGGACCTTTGGTGGAGTCCAGGGAACTGAGGCTCACAGGATTCCAGGAGAGAGTCAAAAAAAAGGAAACAATGACTTAAGCTATTATAAATAAAAGTTGGGAGAATCCTTAGTGAAGCAATAGTTGTATCATGTGCAAATAGGGACTAGAGTAATAATGACTTAAAAAAACATAAACCAAACTCATGTCTCAACAGCATATTTCTTGGAAGACAGAGACAGGGGTTCTCCACTGGCAGGAGAGCTTTCTTCCCCCACCCTTTATACAAGCTCCCCAGCCAATTGCTAGCTGAAAAATTGACTGCATCACCTGCTGGCTTTATTAATGGTATACAAATCCAGCATGTTATTTCTCTGGCTTTTATTTTAATGAAAATACGTTGGTATGTAAAATCGAAATGCTTTGTTTTAGAGAAAAAAAAAATAAATCCCATTCGGTACCCCAAAAACCCACTTCAAACCAATTTCATTTATTTTTCACATAGCAAAAGCAAGGACATGTTTCTTTAGACTTTGCTCAAGCCAATGTAGTTTCCATTTTTTAAAGATTGTTGGCATTTAAAAGGGTAAAATACACTGTTTTGTAAATTAATCCCTATTCCATTACCTGCCCTCTAAACAACAAGACTTAATAAATTAAAAATTTTAAACTGCAACAACTTTTACTGAGATTGTGAAATGTCCATAAAATTTATATGAACTGTGATGAGAAAGCTTAGTCTTTTATATTTGTTCTCTAACCATAAGACACAATGTATTTTTATATTTCCAGTTTTTAAAGGTTCCACTTTCTTGCACAGAAACTAATTGGGTCTGTTCCACACCCATTTTATCCTTTTTTCCTGAAGCTCAAGGATGCCAAGGTTCTGCTTGGTACATAAAGCATCTGATATTTTGAAAGAATAAAAAAATTCCTTTTCTTTTCTTGGTGAAGTGTATATTTAAGGATGAATAGACCATTTTAAAATTTCAACAACAGCACTTAGCCAAGAATGCAGAGATTGATAGTTTCTCAAAAAATTAAGATTATTTTAGGACATATTTGGTTAACAAAATATCTCAGGTTTCCCACCCAGCCTCAACAGTTGGCTTTTGCTGTACTAACCACTGCTGTTAAATTATATAGTGCACACTACACTTATGATGGACATGGTTATAATGGACAATTGGTTATAGCGGACAAAAACAGATCTCCCAAACCAAACATATTAAGTTCAAGACATTCCTCTATGGTTATAACAGACAAACATTGGCCACAATGACATTTTCTGGGCTTTTTTCTCAACCCTGTAAGTGTACTGAATAGAAATGAGAGCTAGGGAGGAAAGTTACAGGAATACTGTGTTTTTAAAATAGATTTCGCCTTAAGCCAAAGACTGAGCAAGATGGTGAAAGAGGCTATGCCAGACTAGCACTTTCTGCCAGCTTGATTGACCACTGCACACTAGATAAACCCAGAATTTTCTATAATCTGATCTCTCCTGCTCTTAGAGCCAGCCTCAGTGAATGCAGTACCATGGAGCTGCAGAAGGACTCCAAGTCACCACTCCTTTGTAGGGCTCTTCCTCAGATGTCACAGCCTGTCCTGGCCATGCAAAAGGCCACACACTAAAGGGTGCTCCAACTGACAGAATCATTTTCAAGGGAACCTTTTGAATCCTGTTCATATCCATATTTTCTAAGAGTGCAAGGTGGCTCAGTGGGTGAGTTAAAATGTACCCATTTCAAACAGAAAGGAGAGTTTTGTGAACTGCCAAGAAATGTGAAATATTTATGATCTAGAGCTCATGAAAGAATTGCATGTTAGGCTCAGTCAAAATCTCATGAGATTTTCATGACACTCACCCAGCCCCAACAGCTATTGCAGATAACAAACATTTAAATGTTCATTCAGGTCCACTTCTTACATAGCACATTTCCTGGCTAAATTTCAAAAACTAAACAATCAATGGTGGGTGTAGAAGTGAAAGTTATTTTTCAGGTCTGCTTCTGAAACAAATTAACCAAGTCACTTTATTTTTCCCTTCTATTAGAAGTAAACTGTTTGAATTTAAACATTTTGATCTGAAGAATAGGTCCATAGTGAGGCACACTTGTCCAAAATGTTGGCACAGCCTTACTCACCTGAGTTCCTCATTGGGTGTCTTGGCAATAAAATACATTACCCTTTTTGAAAGGCTTTAGCCCACATTTTTCCTCAGTAGCCACATACTCATTTTTAGGGACCTAATAGCAGACGTTTCCTGGCCATCATATGTGAGTAGCAGAGTTATTCCTGCAGGAATCCTGCCTGTCTGAAGCTCAAGATCTCCCACTCTGCTTTACATCTTAAAACAGAGTAATAAATAAGGACATAATTCACACTTCTCCATTCACAGGCACCCACCCACACCAATGAAACAGGTTTGGTAGAAATAGTTTCTGTATTTGCATGACTAAGATCATGCAAGAGGTCACCCTGTCATCTGATGCTAATGGAGAAGAAAAGCTGACCCAAAATGTAATTCTGCATTTCAACAAGAAATTTCACTTTACTCTATATGCTCTTTGGGGTCAAAGTCTGTCAAGGCACAGTCTTGGCTTCCTATGTCTAAAAGCAAAAGTGAATACTTACTACATTTGGTGTACAATGTCACCTGTGAATGTTACTTATGCCCTATGTGACCTCTCTGCAAAATAGTGATGAACATCCCAAATCACCACAAAGTACATTGAAGTTTTTTACCTAATACCTAAAACAAAGTTCCAGAATAAATCTGAAAATAAAACACCGAATCATAGAATGTCATGATCTAGAGGGGACCCACAAGGATCACAAAATCCAAATGCTGACTTTGCACAGGACAGCTTCAAAATTTATACTATCTGCCAAAAAGCAGAAATCCTAAAAGTCAAAAATCTTTTTGAACTCTGTCAGGTTTGGTGCCATGACCACATCCCTGGAGAGTCCATTGCAGTCCCCAAGCATCCTCTGAGTGGAGAGCCTTTTTCTGGTGTCCAAACTAAACCTCCCTTGACGCAGCTTCATGCCACTCCCTCTGGTGCTATCCCTGGCCACCAGAGAGAAGAGATCAGTACCTATCCCTTCTCTGCCCCTTCTAAGGAAGCTCTAAACTATAATGAGGTCTGCCCTTGGTCACCGCTCTAGGCTGAGCAGACCAAGACACCTCAGGCATTCCTTTAATGCTTCCCCTCAAGGCCCTTCACAATCTTTGTAGCCATTCCTTGGATGCTTTCTTCTAGCTCCATATTCTTGTATTTTGGCACACAGAACTGCCCCCAGCACTGGAGGTGAGGCTGCCCCAGCTCAGAGCAGAGTGGGACAATCCCTTCCCTTGCCTGGCTGACCATGCTGTGCCTGGTGCACCCCAGGACAGGGCTGGGCCCTCTTGGCTACCAGGGCACTGCTGGCTCCTGTTCAACTTGCCATCAATGAGGAATCTCAGATCATTTTCCACAAGACTCCTCTCCAGTCTGTTGTTCCCCAGTCTGTGCAGATGTCCAGAATCTTTCAGGTGAAGAATTTATGCTTTTCCTTCTTAAACTTCACACAGTTGATGATTTGCATGTTCTGAAATATGATGGCAAAATGTCATCCACAATATTCTGGTGTGACAGAATACATTCAAAAAGATGAATTTCACATAGTGATTTTCCAGGCAGTAGATGCCTGTTTCCATTCATATGTGTTTTCCGTCTTTGTCATAAAACAAGGGCATCATAAAACACTGGGATTGTCTACATATTGTTTCATTTCAACAGCAAGAGAGATACTACAAGTTTGTCCTATTCTGTAGAAAAATTGATAACAAAATATGATCAGTGAATGATGATTATGGTGAGTCCTGTGACTGGAAACTGTATAGGGAATATAAACTTGTGAACACATTTGCCTTCTAGAGTGATGGTAAAAAGGATTTTCAAAACGTATTCAAACATACTACAATTTCCAAAACTATCGGAAATACCTCTATTTAATTAGTCCGTTCAGAGCATTCAAGATTTTGTTGTTCTGGGGATTTTTTCCTGAGTTTCAATATTTTAGGGTCTATTTTCCATTTATTAAGTATAGTCTACCTGTATTCAAGCAGTGCTAATGCACAGAATTTGAAGGATATCATGAAATCTCATCAAGAGGTGTTGTTGTCATACAGATTTCTACTCATTTAAACTACCATCATGTCACAAAACTTCAAGTAATTACTGGACTTTCTCTTCACTTTCTCTTCACTTTCTCTTCACTCTTCACTCTTCACAACCTAAAAATGCAAGAATAAAACATAAATAAGTGAAAAACATCATTTCCCCAGAAAGTGTCTTAAATAATTGGGGGTACATGTTGATCTCTTTTGCTTATCTATCTTCTTTTCATTTCCTTGGTTAAAGATATAATACTCAACAGAGGAAAAGAAGGAAGGCAAAGAAAAAAGTGCATTAAGATTACACTTGGCATTTTAAATACAACAAAAGATACCTATGGAGTATCTTTATTGTACAGTCAAGTAAACTCCAGCTGTCAGCCCTGTGATCACTTCTTCAATAGGCAAAAAGGACTCAGCTCTAACCTGGCTACATGCTGGTTCTCACCAGTAGAACAACTGCTTCCTTAGGAATTGCGTTTACAATTATCCCCTGATTTTCAAAGAAAACTTTGAAAGAAAAATGTGAATAAACTTCTTAAGTGAGCGTGTTTTTTCCCTTTTCTTTCCTTTTTTTCTTTTTTTGCGTCACATAAAAAAGCTGTTTATCTGTTTATGTTAGAGCTAAAATAAAACCTTTTGCCAAAGATGAAAACTTCTACAGGATAACTTGAAAATCTTGTGGGTTTATTGGTTCTCTTATTATGTTCACATTAAAGAGACCAAAATATGTTAAATATGACCCTGTACCTGGAAAGGGAGGAATCACTGCATACGTGGAGTCAGAGAATATGCATTGATGAAACTTTGATCACTTCTTTAAATGTGATATTATAGGGAGAAATCCCAGCCTGAGGGAAATGGGATTTCTGTCATTGGCTTCAACTGGACCAAGCCATTACTATCTGATGCAATTTCTAGATCTGTTGGGTAACTTTGTTCAAGATCCACATTTCACAGAACAAGCACAACTGAATGCAAGAAATTATTTAAAACTTTCAACATTTTCATGGGAGCTCTCCTTTTTCAGAGTGTTCTCTTTCAAATTTTGTGGTGGAAAATCATTAATATAGATAAACTTTTTTCTTGGTTTAGGGAAAATTTGGGAGAGAATTTTTAAAATCTTCACCACTTTTACTTGAAATGTCCAATATTACATGTTTTTTCTTCTGGCATCTCCCTTTTTATTTGTTGATTTCCATCTTCACTTTCTTTCAAAATCTAAACAATAGAAAAATAAAAATAAAAAAATGAGAAGTGTGAGGAGGGATAAGAGGAGAAGAATGACATTTATTTGGGAAGAGAGATGACTTTTTACCATATTCTAACTCTTGCATTCAAAGTCAAAGACAAGACAGACAAATGATATAGCTTCAAAACTAAAAAATTCTATTTTTTTTTCAATGTTTCGCTACACTGCTTTCAAAAGAAACCACTGCATTTTAAAAGGTTTATTTTTATTTTATTTTAAATATTTATTTTATTTTATAAATATTTATTTTATTTTAAAATTTAATTTTGTATGTTGTTTTTGTTATGAAATTATCTCCTTCATTTTTAACTCCATTCTATTAACCAATTTTCCTGAAACTTATAAAAAATTCCACTCAAGATTTCTCCTTCATGTAGACAGGCAAAACACAGCAGACTGACAACAGCAATCTGTGCAAGGCTAGGCAGCATATGGTCTTCAGCAAAAAGGGACCATAAATAATTTCAAAAAATTTGACAAACTGTAGGCAGCAAACCAAACTACAGACAACTTTTCAGCAATTTCTTTTCAGTGACATGGTTCTCCAGGTGGCTGAATGCTTAATTTTCTGTTTTGAACTCAATTTTCAGTCAGATAACTAATCTCCTTTTTCAGCCTTCTCAAAGTTCATCAACCTTAAAGCATCATAAAATTTACTTGATTTGTTTTGCCATAATTTCTTGAGCGATCAATAGTCTGCATTTATATCAAAATACTTTTTTCAAAAGTCTGAAATCTCCATTTATAGGCTTTTGAGGAAAGGGCTGTTAAAATGACAAGCTCAAAGCATGAGGGGAGCTGTCTGAGCCATTTTTTTTCTTCAACAGTAATTCTTATTACCTTATAATCCCATTGAACAATTTTAATGGAAAATTGTACCAATGGAAATACGAAGCAGGAGGAGTGGCTTTGCACAGAGGTTTACTGTCAAAAAATTTCTCTGTTGTATAGAAGAATCAAAACCATAAAAAGACACAAAGCTACATATTTGGTTCATGAAGGTGCATCCATCCTCAGAAACAGATTTGTAAAAAGAAAACCATACAGATATGCTTTCCTAAAAAAAAAAAATCAATTTTATCTAATACAAATTTGTCAGTTCTATATTTGCTTTGTGCACACATTTGAGCAAAAAGCAGAGAAAGCTTCAAGTCCTTACACTTCATTATTCATGTCATACATTACCTGTGTGACATAAAAAAAGACACTTTGATACAGTGAAACAAAAAATGTTTACTACAGATCCTATCAGAGTCATGGCACAAAATATTTTTGTCAGTTAAAAAAGTTTCTAACAATGTCATCAATAAGAATGGCACAGGAAAATATCTGAAAAATTTTGTACCTGTACCTGAGGATATTTAATCATTAATCAGGGGTGAAGGTTTACTTTTGAAAATCTTTTCATCTAGCATATCTGTTAAACACCTGTAAACATCTGTAAACACCTGCCTACCTTCAGGGGATTCAATACCCCATGGCTCTTCACTTTTTCCTGCTGAGTTCCATCTAGCAGGGAGCAGCAGTTATGTTTGTCTTCTAAAAGCACTCCCAGCTGCTCAGTGTATCTGTGTCACCTCTTCCAGAGTGGGCAGAAGAGCCTTAGCAGTATCAGGTAAGACAGAAAGATCTCCCATAACATGATTTGTACATAAGGTGATGACAAGAATCTCATCAGAACTGATCACAAAGCCCAGTACCTGAGTTATGCTGTGTCAGGGACTGGCTGAGCCACCTCAAGCCTTGCTGCAAACACCTTCCCTACTCTTTCTCACTATAGCATACACTCCTCCCTTCTTTCCCCTTATTGACAGACAACCCCCCATGCAAAATTTGAATTCTTTCTTAAATTGCTTACACCTAACTACTTCTTTAAAATGTCAAATCCAAAAAACACTGTCCCATTCACTCATCATGCTGGTTCAATATCAAGGCTGACTGTAGCAGGTACTCTGAGTGCTGCTTTTACCCACTGGGTTATCTGCTACACCACATACCCTTAAAAATTCTCAATAGTACCCCAAAAGCCACTGAAATTATAGGCTTTAAAGTAAATTGGATTTTACTACTATCTCCTTAGACCTCTTCTTTTCTAGAAGAAGAATTCCACTTGAATTCCTTTCATTTGGTTTGTTTTATAAACACTCACAGAAAAACCTTTCTATATATAACTACCTGGAGTTTGAAACAATGAATGAAGTGAAAGCCGTAATAATTTATTGCGGTAATTCATCCCAACATAAAAAAATAGTTGCACATTATTATGAAATGAACCCCATTATATTGGTATTGAAAAACACAGAAGAATGGAAGCCAGCATGTGACATGGGCAGCTGTGCACACAGATGCACTATCCTGTTCCAAGGGCTGGAAAACAGCCCAGAAAAATAATACCTCTAGGTTTCAAAACTTCAGTGAATTGAATATTTTGATTTATGGGGTTTCTTTGTCATTTCATATTTATATAAATATTTAACAGTACTAAAAATATATAACATTAACTTGAATAACCAAGTAAATTTAAGCATCCATTTTGCCTAGGCATTTTCATAATATCTCTTTAGACAATCTAAGTCTTTCAGGACCAAAACCAGTTAAGAAAAATATTATCCTAAAACAGAACTTTTAATATCCAAATATATTATTCGGTTCAGCCACTTAGATATAACTAGACACGTAGCCTAGAAACGTAGATTTTCATAACCAAAAGCATACTCTGCAATATTCTGCTCTTTAGAGTTCTTTTGTCTTTCATGCAGTTGGAAAGACTTAACTACACAGTCAGTCTTTGATAGAGATACAATGTGTTAGATGACTTATTGGCAGTACTTTAGCTACAGAGGTAAGAATTATTTATCCTTTAATCATACACAGGGCTTACAACCTTTTATCAGACAGATGGCAACAAAAGAAACCAACAAAACAAGACAAAACAACTTTTTTTTTTTTGTTCAGTGAAGACTGTTGAGATATCAAGAGCATTTCCCACTCATTACTCCTGTTACCTCCAGGTGGGGAGGAAAAGCAGTCATTCTGTACAGAAATCCTTCACTTTTGTCTCACTGGCATGTTCCAAGTCCATACAGAGAACCACAGCCCATTTAGCAGAAATCTACCATTTTGCCATCTGGAGTATAAATCTGTCTACTTCTGGACTTGCCACAATCACATGCTGATTTCCCAACAGGATGGCTTCTGCACAGGTATGGTTCTTGGCATAATTAATGTGTTATAAGCAATGTACTGTGCACGTATCACCCCTCCCCTGGGGCTCCCAGGATCTCTAGGAGGGCTGGGAGAGGGCCAGAACTCTGATGGTGGGGGACAGAGCCAGCAACCCAACCCTGCTGTGGTGCAGATTGATCAGCCACAGGAAGCACATCTGTGCATGGCACCACCTGAAGTGGCAGCAAAGAGAAAAGGGAGCTGTGTGCTCCTGCTGGGGAGAGCAGGGTGCAAGCACTGACCTGGCAGCTGAGCCCTGCTGTGCTGGGGCTGTGTATGGCCCAGGCTGCCTGCAAACACACACCTGGCCAGTGCTTCTTCCACTGCTGCAGCTCAGCTCACAACAGGTAAGAGCTCTCTGCTCTGTGCTCCCACATCAGGATCAGACAAGTCCTTAGAAATGATACTTGGATCTTTTTTTCTCTTCTGTCTTTTGCTTAGTCCAACACTTAGACCAGAACACACGCTTTCAATGAGGTTTTTTCAGTGTCATCAGTGTTCATTTATGCTAAGGAGCCTCTATAAACATTTCCTCTATATTTATGAAGTTCAGTTTTTTCTAAAACCATCTGACAACAATACCTGTGACCTATATACAGTAAATTAAACAATACAAAATCCTTTTAATATCCGTCTCTCAGAGGTTAAAGGTCGTGCCTTCAGTTTCACAGCTACATCTCTGCGGCCACCTTGGAAAACAAAGTTTTCCTTGAGTTTGCCTTTTCCTCTTTTTATGTGTAAAATCAGTACTCACAAAACAGCAACACTCGAGGTAGACAGCCTTGGCAAATATAGCTGTTCCACATATACAACTTGTGTAATAACTCCATGTGAGATCTGAAACTGAGGGAAATAATGGAACAATCTTCAAATATAATGAAGCTTGGTTGAAAGAAAAAAAATCCGTTGGGATACTAGGAAAGTATTTTACCTATAAAATCAATGAAATGCTTAGCCAGGTAAGCAGGGTATAGCTCATCTCTTCATTATAATATTTTCCAAATAAAAGGAAATTTTTTTTCATTCTTTCATTATGGCAAATGACCCCTCTCTTCTAAACATTATTCCAGAAAAAGACCAGATTTATACAGTTTATTTTCTGTTTTCTTGTCAACACTTCTTTTTCTAGCAATGTCTATTCACCAACACATACAAAGAAATATAAAAAAGCTTCTCAATTTCTTTATATGAATACAGTACCTACAGTTTTTAAGAGAAACACATTTTTAACAAATAAAAAATATTCTTTTCAATTAAAGGTCAGCAGAATTTATTTTGATTGTTTAAATTCCAAAGTAGGTTCATGTCAGTGGAATCACAGCTATCTTTCAATTTGCCTTTGTATTTAAGTAATGTCTACATGTTACTGAGAGAAAAATTAAATCACTGGGAATACCTTGCAACACTGGATGCTTCTTAAGACTGTTTCATGTAGCTGTGACAATTGTATTAGTCCATGAAGCCAAGCTGGGGGAAAAAAACCTACTTCAACCAGCATAAATTATTTATTATATTAAGTGGTACTCAGTACTAGCATAATGCACTCAAGTATCTTCTAAATTCTTCCTAAGACATCAATTTTATGTTTATATTTTAACAAGTAAAACTGATTAATTTTAATTTGGACCTCAGCCATATCAGAATAACATTTAGGAGGTTACTGCAAATGGTCCAAATTGTGTAAACTAATATTGTCACTATTCATTTGAGGTAAGAAAGGATATAATACGTCCTACACATTAAGAAATGGAGAGAAGCAAGATCAATGCTATAATATTTCACCATTTTCTAATTCAAGATCCTGAAGCACTGACAACTAATAGAATGAAAGCTTCAATACAGAGTCCTCCTCATACAATAATACTCAGCTTTCAGCAATGCTTGCTATTTTCTATAAAGTCACTATATTTTTTTAGAGGAAGATATTAAGACATTTCTGTGTGCTGAGTGAGTGAGTGAGAAAACAGGTAAAGAATTCATATATAATACTGAAAAACATTCTTTTTTTACCTAAGGTGTATTCATCTTAGTCACATCGTTACACAAAAAAAAAAAAGAAAATTTTTTTTGTTGTTGAAAATTTTTTTATGGAATATGTTGTGGCATAAGACTTCATTAGAAATAATATCACATTGTTATAACTATGCAATATCAACTTTTTCTAAGATCCACCATATAAATGTGCTGGGCAGTTGTTGAATCATCCTTAAAATTTTAGTTATTAACAGTCTTACAGAGTTGCAGTTGATTGGTATTCACTTAATGTCCAAAACTATTTCTAACAGCTGAAAGACATTTTAAGATATTTCCAGCTTCAATCAATATCACTTATGAGTATATTTTTTTCCTCAGAATTACGAAGTATGCCAGGCTGAAAGCAAGAATATTTTCTAAAATTCTAATGCTATTTTCCTAGATAATAAAAAAAAAGGTAAATAAAAATGTATACTACTTATTAGCAATCAAACAGTAGTACATGAGAAACTGAATAAACTTGCATACCTATATTTGCAGTATAGGCACATCACTGTGTACTTAGCTCTTAGGAAATACTCATTTTAATTTTCTTTGCACCTCAAGAAACCAAGGTGCTTCTCTTGAAATCAGCACTAACATTATCAGCAGCAACTTATGTTTTGTCAAGTAATATAAAAATTATTTCTATTTGCACATATTTTCACATCATCTTGACATATTGAAAGTCCAGTATATAATAGCTCAGTCCTTCAGTTGTGAAAATTAAGAAGCCCAAATCTTCCCTTTATTTTTCACCAGGCACAGAAGAGCACTTTCTTTACTGACAGTTTTCTCAAATAGGAAATCTAATATATTGTTGTTGTAAATGCATGACATATTGGTCCTGTAGAAATAACTTTAGCTCTTTTGTATTTCAGTGGTGGCTGATTTTTCTTTTGAGTTCACAAAGAAATATAAGCATATATAAGCTTATACATAAGCAATATTTGTTATTTTAGAAAAGGATCATTGGGTACAAGCAAACATTTTCTGGTCTTATTATGGCCACTTCTCACTCCTTAAACATTAGTCTCATTCCAGGATATAAAGGATTCCCAGATGAAATTCACAGTCTCATTTGAAAACTCCATATAAAATGAGAAGCAAGTAAGATTTCTTATTTTAACTAAGATTTCTTATTTTTTTTAGTATTTATTGATACTAAGCAACTATCATTCTTGCACCATCATAGCTCTGAATTCAGTCCACCACCTGCTCAGCACCTCAGACCACCATAGTGGCACACTGCACAGCAACTTTCTGCAGACAGATGTCCTGATTTATTTAGAAACTTTACGTCTGGAGAAATATTTTCAGAGAGCTAAAAGAAGGCATGAAAACTGCTTTGAGTATGTACTTGCAAATGTATTTGCAAGGAGTTTGCTTCCAAATACATTTTAAAGCCTCACCCAGACGATTTGCAGTAATTTATATCAGTGCTTGGATGCGGCCAACAGTTTCAGAAAGGTGGATGAAAAGTTCAGAATATGTTATTTTTCTTGTTGTGACATTAACCAGACTGGGTTGCAGAGTCCTGGGAGAGCATTTTGTTTGCTTGGAGAAAGCATAAAGTGTTGAGAATCACACCTGAAATCTGGAAACAGATTTAAATTAAAGCGACCTTGTTTAATGCTGTTCTGCAAAGTTTCCACTGATTGATTTAGGCATCTCTTATTCAGTTTCATGAGCTGAGAAATGTGCTCTGTGATGAGCCATTACAGGGGACAAGTCCAAATGAACTACAGTCCATACTCTCCTCCATGGAGTCATGCCATTCTCTTTTCCTATTTTATTTTCTGATTCTTTTGACTAATCTTATTCTGTGCCATGCAAATTATATTTAGAAACTTTGTTGTTATTATCTCTCTCTCAGAAAAGGCTAAGAAAATAAATCTGACACCCCAAATGTATAGATTTCAGTCTCAGTCTTCAATCTCCTCTGCTTTTTCCCTGATAACTATGCACACAAGCCCCAAAGTAAAACTTCCAGCTTTCTTCAGAAACAGCTCATTCTGTCCAACATCACTAGCTCCCTCCTCTCCTCTAAACTGCCTTCTTGACCTGCTTCTGCCTCACAGCCCTGTTCAACTTGCAAGCCTGTGGTCTATTCTACTCATCAGGAGTTTTGAGTTTTGAGTCCAACAGGAATTATAACCATTAAACTATAGAGAAATGCAAGACACCTGATGCAGAAGTTATTATGATGCAAAATCACTCTGTAGCCAGAGTCCAGACCAAAATCTGGAGCCCTAAACAAGATTGAGATTGGCAGAATTTAGGAAAGTAAAACAACCTTAGGACTCTCAAAACCCATAAGCAACTCTCCTGTAATGTTTGGAGTTCCTAGCTGTCTGAAATAATTTTGGAACCTAAGGAAATATCTGAAAAAGTCCTTAGGGCTGCATTTGGAAGAACAGGTTTGGCTACATCTCCACTTATTAGAAACAGGTCATTTGTCCCCAGGAAAGCACTGGAAACCAAGAAACTGGAAAGAATGAGAGACATCTCTGCCAGATTGCAGGTTAGACACCTACTTCCAGGAGGCAAGACCAGTCCTTTGCTTTCAGAAGCAGCTCCCCACCCTGTGCTGACTGCTTTGGCCCCGAGCACACACGGTGACCATGTGCAATCATACACCCATGCCCCAAGGCTGTCACTGCACTGCCTCCTTGTTGGCTCAGCAATAAATCTGATCTAGAACCACTGGACTGTAAAGTTACAATCCTATGTCTGGGAAAAACATTCCCTGGTTGTTTTTAAGGCATCTTTACACTGTTGCCCAGAGGTAGAAAACACCAAGAATTTAATCAGAGTATTTATCCAGAGAATCCAGCACTGACCAAAACCATCCATGTGGCTGTTCCATAAGGCTTTAGAAATGGCATCTGTGACATTTTTTACAGACTTCAGCTGGCAATAACTCACCAGGCATTGCAATTCATTATATATCTCCTGTCCCCTACCACAAAGGATATTTTAATTTTTATATTTTGACTCTGCTGAGCACTTGAAGGCTGTATTGTTTTGTAGTCCCTAGGGCACCAGGCAAAACAAACATAGAATTTCAAACTTTCCACAACCTCATGCTGTGATAACATTTTCAGTTTATCCTTACATTTTAAAGACTGTCTCCAGTCATCAGGATTGAGAACATGGGGTAAACCTCTGCTTCACAAAATTTATTCCCTTCCAAATCCTACGTGACTGCAAGTTGCCCCAGCCCCTAAAATTGCAGACTGTTACCTCTGTACAGCTCAGGGGTATATGACTTACTTTTTGTCTTCTTACCAACAAAAAATTTGACCTGGTAAAAGGGAGAACTTAAGGGATTTTGGTTGTGGAGAGAAGGTAAACAGTGAAGATACTTGTAAAAGAGAGAAGATTTTAGTAGTAATAGTACTGATATTAGTATGGTTGCAAGTATTGATATTAAACAAAGCAACAAACTTAAGGAAATTAGTTATGTCTGTGTTCAGCTTTAGTACCTTGTTTCTTCACTGTCCTCAAACAGCCTTCACTATGTGTCTCTGTTTTCTTATACTCCAGTTCTTGAGTGCAAGGATAGTTTTTTCCCTTGTATTTGGAAAGCACCCAGCTCATTTTAGACATAGCCACTCCATAAATAATCATTATCCAGGCTGCTGGAATGCCCACTCGGTGCGTTAGCTGCATGGCTGCACGTTCAGTCACCTCTTGTTCTCTCCCAAGGATTGTCCCACATTTCCTGCAGTTTACTGCCAGCAGCAGGGAAGCATCTCTATAATCAGACGTATAGTTTCAGAAAAGGAGAAGTTCTTCCCCTTCCTTTTCTAGGAAAATTAGATAATGGCAGTTGCAGTGAACTCACTGAAAGGGTGAGCTGCACAGAGCCTAGCAGCAGTGAGGTGTGCATTACTCAGCAGGACCTCTGCACACACAAGTGCAATAAGCGCTGCTGGGGAGGCTGCCTGGTGCAGCTGTGGGGCCCTGCCATGCTGGCCAAGTGACTCCACTCTCAGCACAGTCACAGAGTCCAAAAAGCTGAGTTCATAACACTTATGTGTTCATAGGCAGGGGGAAAGAGTCAGAAAAACAAATATTTCTTCTTGCTTTAACAAGTGGGATTTAAAACTACGAGGCCTGGCTTTAAATTTCTGACCAGGTTCTCTAGCTCTCCAATGTATCAGCTGCTTTGTGTTGGCATAAATGTAGCTGCAAAGAGGTCAGGGGGAGTTCCAGCTGACCTCCATGAAAGATCTGTGAATAAAATACATCAAACAAGTAGATTCTCTAAGCAATTTCTTCCTCAAGTTTCTCTTTTGTAAAGGAATGGAGAATTCTACTCACTCTATTGCACTGAGCTCTTTAAAACTTTAACAGTAAGGCAAGAAATTAATTCAGTGACAAATTTTGACATCACTGCAAAATATCCACACCTCTAATGAAAGCAGAATTTCTTCATTTATAGTACTATATATAGGATACCAAATTAAGTGGTTTTTTAACTCAAAGATAAATAAATTTTAAAAATTAATACATAATTGAAAAAAACTAATAGATATTAGTTTTACTAGATATTAGATATAATTTGATAGATACAGGGACAATCTACTGTAAAGTCAAACAAACATTACCTATATTATTAGATCTTTCACAAAAAGTGTGTAAGTTTTGCACACTCCAAAGATGAATCCCTCATTAATTTAAACTAATTCATTTTATCTATAAAATTATGACATATAAATATTTGAAACCTGAAATAATTATCCATTATTAATTGCACATTTTACTCATATCTCGCTATCCAGATGTACTGGATAATCAACAAGAATCCCTTTCAATATACAGCCATGAAAGTGTATTTTTAGAACAACTGCTGCTGAAGTAGCAACCTGACAGATTCTCCATTGTTTCACATTACTTTTACATTTAAAGATACCATCCTATGCAATGCAGAAGTGGATACTGTACATGTTTGCAGTGTTCTGTAAATACTGAGCCATCCAACAGACATGCTGAAATTCTGATTGGAAAACCACAGAGTAAAAATCAACTTTTCTTCTTCCTGACCTCTGTTTAGGTTTCATTGTTCACAAAGCTGGTTAGACTTCTGCAAATTTCTGCACAGAAAACGTTTATTGATATCCCAGGGAAGTTTTAATTTCTGCCTGGTTTTGGTTTTTTTGTTTGGCATGTCAACTAAAGTGACAGCCCAGATTCACACCAAGACTTCATAAGATTTGCCTACAATAAGTAAAGAAGTACCATTGTTGTGGCCCTTGTAGGTAGTGTGGAAGGAAAAAGATATTAAAGTAAAATAATTGCACAAGACACACAATTGTCTGTCTAGATTAATGTAAGAGGTTACTCAATAAAGAACATTTTCAAGCACACCTAAGTTAGGTAATGGAGTAATTGAGCTTTCTTGCACAACCTTAATTAATCTCAGTAAAGTACCTACAATATGAGACAATCTTAAGTGATTATGTACTACAAATCCTGTATTGCATATTACAGTGCATACAACAGTCTTTCTTTTTTCTGCAAATGAATCAAAATTATCTAGAGTTGTCTGAAAAAGCCCTTCTTAGGACTGCCTTTACAACCATATGTATCTAAAACTAAATAAAAGCAATACTTACTGGTGTTTTCCCTCTGGAATCCTCAAAATTTACAAAGTTCTACCAGAATACGTGGAATCTAGTTTGTAAAGGAAATAAGTGGAAGCATAGCAAAGTCTTCATCTGTACTTTGAAGACTGTTCTGCATTGTTCTTTGAAATGAACAGAGTAAAATAATAGATCTCAATTTTCTTCCTTTCTTAAAACTACTTAAAATCAGGGATTACGTGGTTCACAATGAATTGATTTGTAAGGCTTTCTCCAGATATATATTAAAAGCATATGTCTTGTTGCACTTTCTAAAGATGGAAAGGTTTCTACCTGTATTTACATATTTTGATTCAAAATCTCCTTTATTCTCAGTTGGGAACAGAAAAGCCTTTATTATTCTCAGCTGGGCCCAGTCCCACAAACATTTCAACTCTGCCTTCATCAGATGCAGATCACACCAGCATTTATCCCCACTAATCACCACTCCCTCTGGCACTGACATTATCCTGGGGAGTTTCCCATTCACCTGACATCAATTACCCTAGACCCTGCTGATACTTAATTCATATCATCATACTTAATTAATCATTAACCCCTTCACTGCAGTCAGTGTTCTATAATTGGTGTTCGCAGCATCTGCAAAATATTAGGGGTATTTGACTGTACATTCATCATGAGATCTTCTACTAGAGCACGAGGTACAGGCTACACGCTTCAGCCATGTTTCAGAAGGATGTCACACAACTATATTAACACCAGGAAAAATTAGTATTCCTTATTCAGCAGCTCCATAAATCTAGCAGCTTCACATTTACCATTCAGTTCTCTTCAGAGGCATTTAGTAAAGTCCTGTTCTCCCAAGGATATCAGGAGCCCTGCCTAATCACTCAGCCAGAAAAAATGCTCATGGAAAGAGTCCATTGCAGAGCTTCATATTTCAAAATATTTAAATAAAATAGACTTAAAAATTTAAAGGAAAAGTCCAATTTGAAATTTAACTCTTGTCAGCTCACTCTAGAAATGGGGCTTTTTCCCTGGTCATGGTACTGATGGAGCCTGTGGTAAAACACATACCCGAGGTGAAACTGTGCATCTCTGAGAATGTCTGATGTTGTTTAGGTATACCATAAAGATGGATATTTTTGTTATAGAGAGTCTGGAATTTTGTCAAGCTTCAAAAATCCACTTATTCAGAAAAACATTCTACCTTGTTCTGTTTGTTTTTCCATTGGAGATCTATAGTACAGGGGGAAAAAAAAATCTAGTGTGCATGGAGTCTTTGGTGCAGGACCCTAAACATACAGTGAGAAAAGCAAGGAGGCTGAGAAATGAAACAAATACTGGGAATGACTCATTTCAGAGAACAACCACCTACTCAGATTGTGAGAAAATTATGTATTACAGTGGATTGGATTCTTAGAGGTTTTGTGGTTTTGTTCTATCTTATAACCTCTTTTCATGTTTCTCTTTTAATGGTACATTTGAATAGAATGTCTATAAAATTACATTTATCTGAAAGAAAAGAGCCAAAGAATTGGTACAGAGGATATATCAGTGGATCTTAAGCTAGCAACAAATCAGGAGGTCCATACTCTACACTTACTCTACTGAAAGACAAATAGCACGTTGCTGATGAGATGTTTTCCAGGTCTTTATATTTGGCTTTTATTTTGTTTTGCTTTTAGCTTTACAGAAGAGAAATATTTAAAGAGCGGAGTATCTAACAAATCTCATTTCACAAGCATCAAGAAAGAGGTTAATGAGGTTTCAAAATAGGGTTAAGTGGTACCACCATCACAGAAGCTGTGAATGTTTGTAGAAGATGCACATGAAAGAAGACCCATTTTAGTAGTATGGAAGATTCTCACTTTCATTTCTTTTGGCAGAGTAATGTCAGAGAGATTTTTAAATTTTTATTAGAGGTGCAAGATAAAATAGAACAAAGCCACATTTACTGGTCTCATATCTTCACTAATCAGGTTGCAGAGATCAATTAATACAAAAATAAAAATTTAACTTTTTTTAATATGTATTTCTCTTAGAAATATCTCTAGCAAATACATCAAAGTTTTACATCAGTCCATGTCAGACTGAAATCAAACAGTTTTTCCTTGTGGCCAGGCAGAATACAATCATATCTGTAGATCAATGCCTATTACTTCCCTTTGAAAACAAAATAAAACAAAAATAATCAAGCATTCTATTCCCTGCAGTTCCATCGAACTCAGTGTACCAGTCTAACTTCTCCCAGAGACCTCTGGATCCATGTGGTAGGTCAAAATTTTAGTGGTGCAAAATCACCTCCCTATTACCATCACCTGTGTTTTTTCCTTTTAACAAGTAAGGAGTTTGTTGAGCATTTCCAAAGAAAAGTAAATTGCTACAGGAATCTTCAGCTGCAGAAGTCAAGGAAGATGGTTTACATCTAGTAGTTGGAAAGAATTCAAGCTCAGACAGCTAAGAAAAGATTTCTTTAGTTAAATGATTTTTGTTGAAATTTTTGTAAAGAATTTAGCCAGAGGCAGTCAGTGAGAATAGAAAAGTTCAGTCTAAACTGTTGAAGTATGATGAACATATTTATTATGAGACATGTCAGGTAATTTTAGTAACAGGTCCTCCTACACCACCCCTTCCAGCCCCCAGTATTGATCTCCTTAGAGGCACCAGTGACAGCTATTAATTCCAGACCTGGTTGTAATGAATGATATCCCTCCCGTTCTCTTTCAGGCTAACTGAAAAAATAAGCCAATGCATTTATGGAATCAAATATCATGAAAAGCATAATCTTTTTTCACAAAAGTGAAAAATGGTAAAAGCTGAACAAAGACAGGCTCCAGATTCTAGGAGTTTTTCTTGTGGCTGAGTTATATAGCTCATGAAGGCTCCATAGCCAGGACATGGGGTACAAAACAGGAAAAAGTCTTGTACAGAGAGGCACTCATGAGGAAACAAATCAAAAAGATCTCATGGCACAGGAAAGGACTGAAAAATAAACTTGCAAACTGCAAGCAAAAAAACTTCTGCTATTGCTTTTTCAGCAGTACCTATTCTGTATTTGGGCCAGGACCATCATTTTTTCTCTAATCAGAAAAAAATCTCTGATAATGATTAACAGTATAGAACAAAGAGAAAATTTATAAATATTTATATATACTGCTTTGTGGGATTTTATTTATTGTTTTGTTTTCTCTGACATGGGAAAAGCCTTTACATAAATTTCCAAATATATAATATTTGCATTTAGTTTACTTGTTTGATATCACTCCCTGTTCTTGATTCATAATAATTTATTCAGAGAAAGTGTTTTTCAGAGGCACTAGTCTCTGTAATCTAGAATTATGTTAAATTAGTACCTGCAACACCATTTCACATAACTCATGATGACTCCTCTTATATTTGTCATCAAAAACAAGGGTTACACAAGAAATAATTTGTTGGATTACACTGCATTAATAGTTCCTGATTTAGCACATCACAGTTTGACAGGAGAGATAGACTGCTATTTGTATTTTGTATGAGAAAGCAAAGCACCACAGATAATTGGGTGACAATGGTAGCTCTGAAGCCTCCTTTTTCACAGTCCCAAGTGCACAGTGCAGTGCAGACATACAGCAGACACATCTAGCCCTGATTATGACACAGCTGCCTGAGCTGTTCCTCCTCTTCAAATAGGTGCCCACACTGATGAGCATCAGCTCTCCTCTTTTTGCATGCTGGTCATTGGCTTGCCAGGCTCAGGTTTTCTCCTAGAAACCCACTGGCTGTTCCTCTTCCCCAAATTCCCCCCAGAAAAACATTTCTTCACCCCCTAATCCACCTGGCCATTGACCCTTCGTGGCCAAGCCACAGACAAGAAGGTGCAGTGTCTCCTGGGGACCCAGGGAATACTCAAAATACAGTGGAGTAACAGTTTCTATTCCTATAAAAATATAGCCTTGATGGAAGAAACAATTGCTCTCAACTCTGTACCATTTGCAGAACTGAAGTCAAAAGGGATTTTTTTTTTTTAAGTGAAGTCAAAAAGGGTTTTTTTTCAATTTCCTTTAGGAAATACATAGTCTAGGGATTCCCCGTTAGAGAAACTTTTTGTTTAATTGGTTTAAATAGTTCTAAGAGCTTCTGTGAATCCTATCATCCCTTTCTCCATCTAAAATACTCTTATAATCTCAACCTAAGCATATATGAACAATATCAGAGGATTAACTCAATTTGAAATCAAATTATAGCTTCCTGGCCACTATACTCTTTTTAAAGTGCTCAGATGAAAATCAGGAACATTTTTTTTTATATACATATTATAAATTTCTTTCTAAGTCACTTGAATCATGATTATGTGAATGTAAACATTTTCTACAAACATTAGGATATTTTTATTGCTGTCTTTGCTATTTTTATGGCTGACTGCGAAGAATCCTTTCTGGGTAGGTCTCTGAGACAGATTGAAATATCCACCTAGATAAAGCAAGCCTCTCCTGGAGGGATTGCCTGAATGGCAGATGGACTAGCACACTCTTCCGGCTGTTATTGTTGTCTGACTGTTGACGATAAGTACAGACCAAAGAAAAAATTGTAAAGTAACTTTTGCTTACCAGCTGAGCAGAAAATAGCAGGCTGGTATAGAATAGAAATAGTAAATTTGAGGCATACGTGGGTTTGGAACTGTAAAGAACCCCTGATAGGATTGGGCAAGCAGTTTCATTCCAAGTCCAAACAACCTGAACTGCAGCTATATAATTATGTTTGGATTTGGGGCTTTTTTTCTGCCCGTAATATTTTGTTTGGCTTCTGAACAGTTTGGAAGTTAGAACTTCTGCTATTTACTTATGACATTTAGTGCTGGCAAGGACGATGCATTTCTGAACTATGGAAATCTAAATCCCAAGGATATTTGAAAACCGTCATTTTCAGTAAAAAGTTTAGATATTGTGGGTAATCAGAGCAATTTCAGTAATAAGAGTCTCAGAATACATCAGTCTTGTGACTTTGCTTGCTTGAAAGATAAGAGGTAGGTTAGCATGTATGCGATATGAAGCAGCAAATATTCATCTTAATTATTATGAAGGTAAAGTTGTATCACTGATAAAAATTCAGGGCCCTTCTAGTTGGATGTGGTCTATAAGCAGGGTTTCTCATTTGCAGAAAATGCTATTTTGCCTGGTATTTGGCTGAAAATTCCATAGAACTTTTTGAAATTCTTTGTGAGCCCAAGGCCCTGGACCAGCCCAGTGTCTCTGTCAGACAAATCACTATCTTCACCATCAAAATTGCCTTCTACAAAGCAGCAATAATACACTTACATTGCCCAGCATGTACTGCATATTCAGAACACTAAGCATGACTAGTGAATCCAAGAGAAAATAAGATATACAGTTGCACATAAATCCAAAATAATCTTTGCTCCTCAAACAGTAGCTGGAAGGATTGCATAAGTGCTTCTGTAAAGAATGCTGTACATTGCTGCAACTGCCTGAGCTTAGCTGATCCCAATTCTACTAATTTCTTGTAAAGCATTTACTAATTAGTTGGTCTTCACATATTGACAAGCTTTGCCTCTTGTGTTAAATGCCTGCTAAAACACCCTCTTTGCTAACCCAGAATCCTTGCTCTTGAAAGGCTTCATTTTTGCTCTGCGCTTTTGACACAAAAGCTTCAAGCTTCTACATGACATACTGACCCTTTACAATTTTACCTGAGGCTGGTTAAAATTAGAATTGTCTTTATGTGTGTTGTTCAGCCTTTTCCACACTCATTACCTCATTACCAATCTAAATTTTTAAATGGCATAGTAAGATAAATCCAATGATATGACACAATCTTACACAGTGCTGGTAGCTGGTTGGTACAGTTTACAAAATATGAAAAAAAAATAATAAAAGCACATATTTTTGAGATTTCAAAACTTCATCCAAGGACTCCTAAAAATTGGTCTACCATCTCCTTTGGAAATAGGCCTTCCGAGGAGCTACATCTTAGTAAAAGTCCATTTCCAAACTTAACCCCACTTTAAAGCTTGATGTTTCAAATAAGTGTATTCTGTTACAAGAACATCAGGTGGTTCTTGTATGAAACTGAGATGGATTCTATGGGGACTCATTCTATTTTGTTCAAAGCCCTGGTTAGGAAAATTAAGGGAACTTTTCCAGGACATTACACAATGATTCTTCATTAGAAGACTATAAAGTTCACTGAGTAAAAGTATTACTTCTGGCTTCCATACAGTGTAACCCCATTTAATTCTGTAAAAACCCCTCCAAAATTGGCTTTCACAGGGGCCAGATCTTTTACTCTGGTCATCCCTCATTAGTCACTTATATAGTTAAACTTGTCTCAGAGTTTCCACCAACAAACCTCATCTTCAAGGTGTTATGATTCAGCTCAGATTTTGACTCTAGAGTGAAATTTAGCAAATCAAAGACTTATCCCTAGAGAAAATAATAATTGTATTAATATAGTTATATGTTTTATGCTTTTAAGCTATTAAACCTTTTATGTCCCAAATAGCTTTGTGCCTCTGATAAGTTTTAAAACGAAGCTACCTTTAAGTCATGTCTAACTGATAGTACCAACTTCAGCCTAATCTCTGCTTCTCTGACTCTCCCAGTGATGCCCACCGTACTGGGCACCAGCACCCCCACACCAATGGCCTTCCTGTGAGTGTTCAGCTCCAGTGTTGATGCAGATATTCAGTTCTACCACCCCTGACCTGTAGATGAGGACCCTGTGTTCATTCTCCTCCTCAGTTGCTCAGTCTCAGTGGCAGCTCAGGGCTTTCAAACCAAACAAGGGTGAGCACCTGCATCCCTGCAGGGTCCCTGTCCCTGCCCATACTCAGAGCACCCACCCAGTGCCCAGCAGTGGTCCCCAGCTCTCACTTTCTTTCATTTCTTCACATCAACTTAAAAGTCTTTTGCTCGACATAAAATCTCACATCTGCTGTTAACTGTCTTCTAAGATGCTTTGTCACTTTTTTTTTTTTTGTCTTAGGTCTTTCATACATAAATCTGAATATCTGTTGCTGGTCACAATTCACATTCATTGTTGAAATAAAAGCAAAGGCTTTGGGATTTCTCTCTTTCTTTGTAAGTTTAATTGCAGAAATAAATGGCTACACAAATAATGCCCACACCAAACATAAGAATTTGATACTACATTACCCTTTCACACAAAGATATACATGTATAAAAACAAATAATTTTCAATAAATTACACAGTATGAAATTATATCACTTGGAAAATACTGACAACAACATCATTTTAGACTTTTTCACAAAAAAACAAACAAAAAACAAACAAACAAAAAACAACCCCCACACACCCAAGAAAACTCTTCTAGCCAGCATAGCAAGTCAATTCTGAGAATTTTTTCAATAATTTGGATAAGAAACATATATCCTTTTTTTAGTTAATAATTCTTCCTCTCACAATAAATACTCTCTGTTTTACTTATTATTAGTAGACAAACAAACAAAAAATGTAGAATTTTAGGAGCCCTAAATTCCCTTAAATTGAGTACTTTTAAGAGAAACTCCTCACTCATAAATATTTTGAGGTCACAAGTATGAAGGAAAAATTTCATTAGAGCTGCAAAAACTTTAACATCAAGCTGAGGAAAAGTAGCAGAAAAAAACTAAAATGTCCTCTTTAGGACAAGAAACTACATCATACAGTCCTGGGTCCCTGGGGCAAAGTGCTGGCTGTGGCCACAGACCAGGGGTGCAGCCTCATTGTTTTCTCTCTTACAGACATATAGTCACAATTTTAAGTTATAATTAGGCACTTTGGGGATACAGAATTGTGCCCTGATGTATGAGAAAGACAAATTCTTCATGAGCTCACAGAAAAAAAAAAAAAAAAAAAAAGAAGACGACATTCATCTGAACATTATTTTTTTGTATTTTAATAAATTAAATATTCTGTTTGTAAGGTAAAATAAACACTTTTCAATTTCAAATGATGACATTTTTAAACCAAACATTTTTCCTTTTAATTTATTTTGCAGGAATCCAGTCATGGCTCGCCTTTCTGAGGTCCCCAGCCAGGCGTGTCTGAGCTGCCCCCTGTGCAAGGGCTGTGTGCAGACTTTTACACCCAGCAGCGTGCTGTTGTACCTCATGCAGCTCACCCCAGAGGATGGACCCACCTCCTCCAGAACCAGCCCATACAGGTATTTTGCTTCATAAGCATTGCATAAAATGTAACAAATCTAAACACTTACGTGGCTCTGACCTTGCACACCAGGTTTGCTATCTGTTCAGTAAAACAGGGAGGTGGGGGCATTTTTTTGAGTTTCAGGAAATCAAATTTTTCCATTCACAAAAAATATAAACCTTAAGTACATGTATATGTTGTCTCTGGAAGAAAACATTTCCTTTTTAATCCAGCTAATTGTCTCTGTCCACTTTTTAAGGACGGCAGCTTTGTAAACGGAGCACCACTTCCTCCAACTCTCATTTGGAAGGCCTGGCTGTTAGTAAGGTATTGCTATTAGTGTTAAGTAAATCCTTAGCTTAAAGTGCAGGACTCCTTGCATACCACACCTTTTAAAAGCTTCAATAATGTCTAAAGCATG
The DNA here is from genome assembly GCF_049639895.1 of Pseudopodoces humilis. Lineage (NCBI taxonomy): Eukaryota > Metazoa > Chordata > Aves > Passeriformes > Paridae > Pseudopodoces > Pseudopodoces humilis. The sequence continues at coordinate 139,517,165 of NC_142200.1, read as the reverse complement.
TTCAGTCCTGCCAGCACCCAGATCCACATTTGTAAAGTTGCTTAATGTCTGGAAACAGGGTTTAAATACATCGAGAAAGTATTATAGACAGAACTCTAGCAATATTTTTATGTATCCATTTTTCCAAGGAAAAAGTGATTGAATTGTATAAGCTGCCCCTCTTCCATTTTATTGTAAGAATTCCCTGGTGCTGTTAGTTCATTCAAAGCCAGAAGTATCACTTTACACAGTTTTTCATTGTACTCAGGGGAAGTATATGGAAATTTTAGAGCAATAAGCTGCAAATGGGGAGCTGGACTACAGCCAGACTACATCCTTCTCATGCCCTTACAGCATTTTTTTCAGCATTTAGTGTTCTCCACAGTATATACCCTGAGAGGCCATTATATTTGTTTTGGAGATGCAAAATGTAATAAGTAGACCTTTAACAGTGATGTCTAAGAGGCAAAGCTGACATTTACTTTTCTTTTTGCTTCAAGAAAAGTTAATTAGTGGAGTTTTAAACACAAAAAGTCAGACTTTTACATAGTGTGCAAGTCTTGTGTTTATTCTTTTCCAAGTGGTCAATAATTCCTGTTCTGATGTTATACAATTCAACAATCATTGTATAACTTGCACAAACTGTTAAAAGGTGCAGGTTGACCTGACTAGGAGCCTCATGTTGTTTCTTTGTACCTTTATTAGAGAAAAGAGGTGATAGCCAGAATAGTATTATAACTGCTAGAGGAATCATATTTTATGAACACAGAATATATTATTAGAATTTTATAGTAGAATGTTATTAGAGGATAACATCTTATATATATAATAATATAATATTAATATACTCAAGTACTGGAACTTTTAAACCCACAGGGAAGTCACTGTTTCTGTCTCCTGATGGCATGATCAAGCATTTATCAATAATACAGGTGACATTTAATAGAGGGCTAACATTTCTCATCCTTTATGCACTGAGTATGTACATAAACATAAACATGGCCATTGCAGACACCACAGTCACTCCTCAGTTACGCCATAGAAAGCAGAATTTTACAATTGAAAGGTTCATTTATCCCATAGAAATAAGAGATGCATGACATCTTCCCAGTGTATGAAATTCACTCTGTATCAAAACTTTCAGGGATTGTCTTCATAATTAAAACTTTCTTTTCATAGGTTTCATAGGTCTTAGGTGTGAACTGGACAAATCACATATTTCAGACATCTATATTTGAATCAGATAGTATGTCTGCTGATTCCAATTGAGGGAAAGAATTTTTTACTCCAAGAATAAAATTCTGCTCCCCAGTTTTATAAGTAACTTTAGGATAAAGCAATACTAGAGTATATTAACACAGTTTCTTCTCTGGTAATAAAAGAGGACTACAATGATGGTTCTGAAGAACCTTTCTATATTATAGATTTTTTTGCATTTAGACAAATTAATAATGTGGTCAGTAGAACAATTACAGGAGGAATGGTATATCCAAGAAAAGACGTTGTACATGCCTGAAACTCATATGTTATCACACTAAACCCTACTTCCTGAAATGTCTGTATATGTTAGCCCAAAGATTGTTCAGTACTGATGTGAAATGAACTGAAATCAATAGCAAACTTGTCAACACTGATGTGGTCAGTCACATTTTGAATTAGAGTCAGTTCCTAGAGATCCAGTTCCCAAGATGTTGCTAACACTTGTGATCTAACAGAACACTGGCAACAAAATCCCATCATGCCATGAGAGGCAATCAATGAAAAAAAATACCATGATAATTTATTATAAAAACAAGTATATTCAGGGTTAAAGTGAAATTCACCATATTCTTTTTAACATTGTGTTGTAGAAAAATTTATTTTATCTTTCTCTGCATCTGCTGCCTATCTGTTCAGAAAAGGGACAGAATTTTATTTCTCCTACATTTGTAATATTAGATTGTAAGTCCTCATTGTGAAGATGCTCTAATAACTTGTTCTGTATCTTGGAAGTGTCTAATGCAAAGACAGCTCAGCTGAGATGTTTGGAAGATTTGGATTATACACAATAGCATACAAAACCCATATTTAACCCGTGTCAATTCCTCACTCTTAACATACATGCATACATATCACTCTAAGTTATTAGAAATGTTCTATTTTACTTAAATTTATTTGTAGAAAACTATATATTCACTGCTATTTCAGTGTCTGCAGATGATTTTTTAATTTAAAGGCTAACAGCAAGCATATTTAAGAGCAAGAATTCCTGCTTACTGCTCTGTGTTTCTTTTACAGCATTTGATTAGTAACAACTAAAATTATACCGGGAGCTATATTTCCTGCATCTTTATATAGCCTCAGAGCTATCATCACCACCAGAGGGGACACAAAGATTTTTGTATAACTACAAGATTAACAACTAGGGAAGGGAGAAACTGATTTTCAATTACGCATGTAAAATAATACACTGTATATACCATGTTTATTTTTAATATGAGGGAAACGCTCTGAAAATGGTACAAGATTTTCAACAGGTTACTTTCTAATACTGTTTTACCATTCATAAAGCTTTTTACCACACCAGTCTGTATGGACTCATTTTTCATTCTGATTCTTCAGGAAAATGTGAACTTTCGACCTCCCACCTTCCCAACACAGCTTCTATTCATTAAAAAAAAAAAAAAAAAGAAAGAAAAAGAAAAAGAACAAACAGCTTACACACACACATGTACATGTAATACACATGGTGGATACAAAAAGAACTTGGTGTACTGCTTGCTTAAGGTAACCCCAGCAACAAGAAATCATTCCATTAATCGGGGGCAGGGAGGGGGGGATACCTTTATTCTTTAAAAAGTAATCTCTCTTAGAGGTGCAACATAAAATTCTAGATAATCACATGACATTTCACAGGTATGTATGTAATCAGTTCCATTCTTGGGACTACTGGCTCACAGAAACCAAAAAAGGCAAGTAGTCAAATGGACAACTATATGATCAGGGACAATTATGAACTTTTATTTTTTTTTGCTTTATGTTTTTCAGGGAAGGTTGTTAGGGTTCTTTTGCAGTTTAACTCAATTATTTTTAAGGTCTTTTCTAACCTAATCAATTCCATGATTCACTTCACTTGAACCAGATTTTTTTTTCTGTATGTGGATATGCCTACCAGTGAGTTCTGAAAAGGATTAAAATCTGGACTCTTTGCCATTGAAAGTGTCTCAAGAAACCAGACCTTTGACTTCAGGTGACTTTAAGACACTGATGACTGAATTGATTCAAAACCTGTTGAATTTCTGGACTATAAGATTGGAACAAGCAGTACTTTGTTACAACAAGGCACTGCTGTCTTAGCCAGCAAAGATACAAGCAAGTGATTTGTACATGGGAACTCTGTATCTGTCAATAAAATCACTGTCCCATGCTACACTAATGTTATGAAGAAATGCTATACCTAGTAAGAGGAAAGATATCACAGTTTCTCCATATGATAAATTAATTCTTAGATTCTGCTGTATATAATATCTTCTACCCTTTCACTTTACTGTGTATCTGGGTGTAAAGTGAAAAATAAAATGGACAAAGAACTAAAAATAAGTTTCATCCTTCTAGTTCCCTTGACACTGACTCACCAAGAAATGTCAGCACACTGAAATTAAATCTCAGGTGGACTGATAATCACCAAGATGTCTGCTAGTCATCCAGATTATCATTTCCTACTAGAAAGTGTGCTGTCTTTTCAACAAATATCTGATATTTTGATCCAATCCTACATTCTGAGCTGAGTGCAGTATCATAATCCAGGTAATCCTAAATATGAAGGAAATTTAATCAAAGCCAGTTAAAAAAGGAAAATGAAACACTGGGTTAGTGTCTGTTATTTTATTCAACTTTGAAACAGCTTAAAATATCTTGAGGGCAAATTAAAAAAAAAAAAGGGAATGTGTTTTATCAAATCTGTGGTCTGGTGCCTCTTCACAGTTAATGGGCAAGCCAAAACTTGCTGATTTATGCAACATGAGCAAAAAGCTGAAGTCACATTTACATTTCATAAATCAGATGACAGACATGTAGATACAAAACCACAGAAATCTGCAGAATCTCTGCACTTCTAGTCACTTAGCTGGAGAATTCAACTCAAAAATAAAGAAAACTATATTTATAATAGCGGATAATATCAAGTTGTATTTCATTATTAAATTAACTATTTCTCAGGGATTGTAAAATTATCCACAGACAACCAGCTTTCTAATTTCTTCTGTGTTGTACTCTGCTAAAGAAAGGTGCCCAGTTTGAGAACACCACAGTACAAGTGATTGCTCTAACCACTGATATTTTTAGCTCCTTGTGTCCTCTCAATGTGTGTGTGTTTGCCAAAACGAGCACCCGACTGCAAGACAGGGCCAAGACTTGTAGATCCTGATCAGACACAGCTGTTGTTCACTGATGTGGAGTGGAACACTACTTTTAGAGCTCTATAGTAATGAGCCCAGTGTAAGATGCTCTAAAGTCAGGGTGCTGGGTGGTGTTAGCAGTGCAGAGAAGTTAGCACAAGGTTGGTCGTGCTGATGCCTGATCTACCACTCCTCTTGTGCACATGTTCCTGCCTAAGACCTGCCCTGTGTGACTGCAGTACACCCATGAAACTTTTAATACAACTCAGTTCCATCTAGTTCTTTGGTTTACCACACTGAGAATTCTAAGGACTGCAAACTTTCACTTCCACTAGAACCAAAAAATTGAAATCATTCATATTTAGGAGCAGATCTACCAAGGTATTTCTTGCAGGTTTCTTGCACCTGCCTCACATGTGATCTGGGACACACAGATGTTGCTGGAACACCCATAAGTGACTTCCCCATACTCCCTGACTTTTAAAAAGTCTTACATATAAATCTCTCCTCAATAGAAATCTCTGTACTTGGTTCCCATCTAGACAAGTGACTGCCTCGATACTTTTTATCAGCTCAGACAATGACTGCCTTGGGGGAAAACTCCTACTGAAAATCTACAAACACTCAGAATCCAAAACTTTGCAGGCTTGAATTGCCAAGTCATTATGTGGAGTTGGATTGAAAACTTTATCCATTATCAGTTTCCTGTGAGTTTCACTTTTTTGAATGCTGCAAATCACTCAGGTTTTTCCTGATGTTGTTTTATGAATACTGACAGACTTGCAAAAAAAAAAAATAGACAATTATTTCTATCCACCACAAGTTGTACATTATTAACCTTGCTCTCATAATCCACTACCCATTGTTTGTTGTCCACTACACATCAGATTTGAGGGCTCATTAGCCCACGCTTAGCCATGATGAATAGGTAGGCACTCAGAGGTAAGCACAGATGTCTTTTTAGCATGGTCTCCTGACTCGGAGACACCAAAGGTCAATTTTCAATATAACTGCTGTGCTGAGACAATGATGATGTGAAAAGTTATTACCTCCTTAGGACATGAGGGAGCCTTTCGTGCTGAAGCACAGTAATCTATATAGTCAGGATGGCCTAAGTCTGAACAAAGGCGAAGTAGTGCCTTGAAGCCTCAGGACACCATTTCCCTTGTTCTCAAACTCAGTACTAAGCACTTGAGGCAAGGTTGAAATGTTAATGTAGGGGGTAAAGAGGGTCTCCCTCATTCTCTGGCTTGTCTTTCAAGGGATCTTCTCCCAGATTTCCATTTGAATTCTGGGGAGGAGATACATCAATACAGTCTTTCAAAAATAAATGAGGCCACAGGCACCCACTGACTGCACTCTATTTAAAACTCTCTTGTAATACTTTGGTTCAGCCAGTCTATAGGTTCTTGTACTGTACAAAATCCCTACTGAGTAATGGCAGTGCTACTTAGAGAGGTTCCAAATCAGCACTGCAGGGATCCCACAAGTCAATGCAGACAGCAGGTGACTACAAACTGCCAGTAATGATCCACTGGTTAACTACAGATCTAGACACAGATGATATTGCTAAGAGGTATAGAGCTATAGAGATGATAGGCAGAGGTTATAGAGAGACAGAACTTAATGGTGACACTGGCAGTAGAGGAAGGAGAGTTAGAGAAATAGGAGCAAATATAATGAATGTATGTGCCTAAGACATTAATCTAGTGAGAAACAGAGTGCAGAGAGTCCAGCTGCTTGGAGAGTGATTTACAGGAACCCTGAGTCTGAAATCTTGCAGTTGTAAGCAAACGAGTAGTGAAAGAAAATGCCTGTATGACCTTCTGCCAGATTAACAGGTGTGGGGCTCCAATCTCCAACAGATGAAAAAAGTGGGAGCAGAGTCCCATAGTTAGGTGTTGCTGGAGGCACCACTCTATGGCACGTTGCTCTGCATTCGTGCCACTATGAACTAAACTAGCATGATGATGTCTTTCAGAGTGGATTATATATTTCTCATTTCATAACAAAAATTCTTGTTATTTTCTTGTGAATTTTTTTTGCATAGCATTTATAGTAACTGTGATTTATGGAGACAAGTCATCAAGAAACATTAATATATATTAACAATGTGGCCATGGTTTAGCAGAGCATGGTTTACTTTCCATCATATATATTTTACAACTTTAGCTTGAATCCAATGGCTTCCCAACTTCCATGAAAATGAATCTCATAATATAAACTAGATCTGGGTAGGGGGGCTTCTGGGGTGAAGGAGGAAACAGTGTTAATTTTTGAAATATAAACACAGGTTGAGATTGTAAAAATTGAGTATGAATTTTCTTTCTTTGCAGGGAAATAATAGACTTTCTTGCCTGCATGTATTTGCAGTGAAAGATTATCACCACAGTGCTAATTGCAAAATATGGCCTAAAAAGAGAAGAGTTTTAACTAAACAAAACCAAACCCAGTGAAACCACAGAAGATCATTATAAACAATTTAACAATTAAAAAGGACCTGAGAAGAATAGGATTTAGCATTTGAATAAAAGGTTCTGGCATCTTGAAGTGGAAGATTCTAACAGCAGATGATGTTCACCACCACCAGTTAAATCACTGAAGGAAGTACTAGGGACATTTCTGTTGGCAATGTAAAAAAAACAATGGCATTACTTTAAGTCAAGTCTAGTCTAAAACTCAGGAGCTGGAGTAAACTCTATTAGCTCAGAAGGAACCTGGCTAATATCAGCCTCTAAGTCACAGATGGTGGATCATTCCAATCTAAAAATTATATTTTTACTTTTTTCCTGTCACCTAACATGCCAAGCTGTCTTAAAGTTCAGCATCAAGTGTAAGCCTGTCATCCCTACTCAATGGAGAGAGTGAGACATGGGAAAGAATTATTAATGTAATTTCTAGGGTGACCCTCTAAAGTCACTATATCTCCCTAGTGGGTATGGAAGGAACCAAGTTTAGATGAGTAATCTTCAGACAGTTAAACAAGTTCCTGTGATCATAATTCTAAATCCTATGGAGTCCTCTACGTGTATGGACCTGACAAATTCCTGGAATTGCAGGTGAATTAGTTAGCAAAGGCTGTGTGTGCACTGTAGGAACAAAAATCTATTCTCATCAGAAAGGGGTCAACATCTTTATCTTTAATTGGAGAAAGATATTTTTTTCTTTAAAGAGGCAAAAGAGAATGAAAAGGCTAAAACTCAGAAGAGCCTCGCTTAATAAAATACCTATATTTCACAACCCCAACCCAAACACCTTCACATCCAGAGGTGGAGTTCCTTCTCAGCAACAAGGAATAATACCTTCCTGTATGGGCAAGGGTGGTGGGGTGGTGGGAGAGGAATCTTGTTTTCTGCCAAGATGAGTCCTAGAGCAATACAATAATCAGGAACCCCTTGCTGCCTTTCCAAGCAACTTCAGTGCATGTATCTGCTATTCCCAGACCGAGCTCTTGTCCCTGGAAGCAGCTGGATGTGTGGCTGGGTGAGCCCTCACCCTGAAGGCTGAGCAGAGAAGAGAATATGGTGCCCTTGGGCCCCCTCCAATGTCTGCCTTTGTGAACTTTGGAGAGGTGTTGTTACAGGCACCATTTGGTGTTACCCACTGTGTCAGATGATTGCCAATGCCTTTGGTTCACCTCCCTCTCACAACAGCCCAGGAGGAAAGGCAATATCCATCCCTTAGATGCTTGAACGAGCTCTTGCCAAGTTCACAGCCCCATTGTCACCAAAGCTGCAGCTCCCAACATATAACTTTGCCTTATTTTTCTTGTCTCCTAATGCCAATGGGAACTGAATACCAAGCCCCTGTCAGATATTTAAGCACTCCAGTTCCTCAGATGGGAGAAATTTTGTCTGAATGTATATATGAATATTTTTTTCACATTCTAAATACAATTAATTTAATAAATTTTAACTGTACAGTGCTTTGGTGAGTGCACTATAAAAATAGTTAGAAGGTATCTACCGACAAATTTATTTATAGAAATAAAAAGTATCTAGAGGTTATCATTTCTGTTCAGCAAACCTGGCACATGCCTGGCAGACAGGAAATCAGTGTGTGTACTGGGTGGTTTTTCAGATATGTCCTGTTTCTGAAGAGGCTGCTTGTTCTCACGTGTTACTGACATTTGTCAGCGTCATTGATTTAGAAGGATTTACCTCTTGCTTCTTTTAAATCACTGGCAAATACTTCCTAAAATTATATAGTGTCACTGATTGTTCTCTTGATGGTTAATTGAATTCTAAAACCATTTTCTTTACTCAAGCAGTCTTGCAGCTAATTCCTATGCTCAGATGAAAGTCATAGTAACCTCCTTTTGAAGTTCAATTTCCATATATTCGTGCATCTCCTGTCTTTATGTACCTCCATGAGCACTGTGTTTGTGTAAATGAAGGTACTCAGTTGTTTAGTAATTAATATGAAATCATGCACTAAGTTTTTCAGGCAGCACACATTATAAAGCTTTGTTAACAAGGGGTTTCCAAAGCTTTTATTTTTTTTCCTTTTTTTTTTTTTTTTGAGAAAATATATTAGGACTTGATTGTTTTTTGGAGAGGTGGGATGCAATAGAGAATATTTTTTCTTTTTTGAAGACAAAATGCAGCACTCACATCCATGATCAGACTTCAGCTTCTTCCATGCCCTAGATTTGGATTAACTCGTACAGTTTAGCTTTATTTTCTTTTCATATTATTTTCCTCTTTTCCCTTTCTTCGTGGCCTGCAACTCTTGTCACTGTTCTCATTATGACATCCCTCTCATTATAATTTTTTATTCCCTTTAAAGAATATATTTGTAAACCTAATTATAGATATTTTTTTCAAAACGCGGGGCCATAATTTTCACCCAGCTACAGATCTGGTAATATGATTTGAAAATAATTTTCTGATGTATTAAAACTGGTGTCATTGTATTTTTCTATGGCTGAAGCGTCTCACATCCTCTCTAGTAGCTTAGATTTTGTTGTTGTTGTTGTTGTTGTTGTTGTTGTTGTTATTAAACTGCTGTTTGACAGAGTTTGTTTTACTTCCACTTGAATTCTGTGATATTTTCCAACCAAGCAAGAGATTTTTGCCAGGAGGCTGTATAATTCCCTTGTGATTATGTATGCATTCCTCCCTCTTTCCAGCCTAGCTTTTAAGCTGTTTTTACAAGTTCTCTAGATACTCAAACAGGTTCATAATTTATCTATCACTCCTTTTGAAACACCCTCAATAATGTTCATTTTCATATACTCTGTGATTGCAGTTTTGCTGATAAAATTTGTTGGTTTTTAATATATATCATGTGTCTTCTCTATTCTCCTGCACCAGTCTCCTGAATTCTGTAGCACAACAGATCATTTTACAAACCCTGCATGCTTTTCAGCGAGTACATATTGGCACCACTGAATTTTGTGTACTATTTCAGCTTTCCACAGACATCAGCATGGCAGTCACAACCATGCACTTGACATGTGCTGCTTCTATTGAATACTGGATTTCTTCTAGCACACTGGTAAATCTGACCATTTTCTTTCTGAATTGGATATACTCAGACAACCTGTCACAACACATTGTATGACATGGAAGCAAAGGACACAGAAGCTCATGATCACAGTGAAATGAAAGTCCTCTCAGATATGCAGTCACATTTGCTTGCTCTTGCAGATGGTAAAGAGTGAATGTTGTGTTTGACAAGAGTTGCTGTTCTGGAGAGTGAAAAAGATGGGGATGGAGAATTTATTAAATCAACCCATATCAATTTTCCCTCCTCAGTGGCTTTTGCTGTTTGGTAGCCAAAGTAAAGGTCAGTTAAACAACACAGTCCTACCTTTAGCCTTCACTTTTGTATTGTTGCAAAAAGACTTCACGTGCAGATTCAGGCAGGCCACATAGTCTGGGGCAACTTGTTGCTGCCCAAGAAAGTGGTTTGCATCTTCGTTTACTCTTCTACCATTTGCTTCACAAAAAATGAAGTTTTGTTTTGAAAAGGGAGATAAAGTAGACCTATAGCATAGGAACACTGAGTGATGAATAATACAAACCTAGAGGATTTATCTTATCTTAGTGATACTAGACCAAAACATGGTTGTGATTAGTTCTTACTAAGAGTCTCTTCATTCTCTCGATTGTACTGCTTTCAGTCCTAAGGTAAAGATGTGTTCTTCTTTAAAAGCATGTTCATGACATTACAGAAAATTTCTTCAGAGTTCAAATGTTGAAATTTTAATATAGACCACTTTCTTTTAAATGCTAGAAAAAAACATTTGAAACGTATCATTACTGTTTCATCCAGCAGTAAAATGCTTATTTTATAAGATGATTCCTTATGTGGTTCCTCTTCAGGAGCACATAATTATTTCACTGAGAAACTGAAGAATATTACAGAGAAGTGAAATATAGTTCCATATATCCATCTTGAAACTCATCTAAATTGTCTCTTCAGGTTCAGTGAATGAATAAAGAATTAATTATTCAATCCTGTGTCTGAATTTTTATTCCATCTCCCTTTAGAGTGATTCCTCCCACCTCACTGCTACCTAACTTTTCCTGGCAGGTATTTCCCCTGGATTAAGGTTCTCAGAAATCATCCTGGTTTTCACTGCTTGGAGAAAAGACTGCAGGAGGAAGCTCTTAATTGCTCTTTTAACAGCAGCAGCTGGTAAAAGCATTAGGTCTTTAAATCCCACTGAAATTTTCAAGCTTTTTTAAAGGAGTTTGCAAGAAGGGACCAAATTCAGAATGGGTTCATAGTGCTAGGACACAGAAAAAAATGAGAGAGGATACTTTATCTGACTTTTCAATGTTCTGTGGATTCTAAATTAGGAATAAAAAGAAACCTACAGTTTTAGAAAGCTGACTCTGTGGGAGGTCTGAGCGAAACAGTCCATAGCAAAGGCAGAAGCCTTTCAGGAAATGTGCCATTCCTTCTGTGTTAACTCTTGCCTCTCTTGAATCATTGTTACTAAGCTCGCTAGATCTAGTCACTGATAAAATGTTCTGAAAATTGGTCTTGTCCAAGACAGTTCCAGAAATGGCAATGCAAGCTGTTGAAGGCATTTGTGCATACAATAGAGCTCTGTGAGAAATATATAGTACAACACTGTTGGCATTTTTAAGTGCTGTTTAGCATGAGAGTAAAGGTTTACACAGCATACATAATATATAGCCCTGGTTGCTAAATGTCTGCTGCCAGTGCTTCCTGATGTCAACAGTGGCTGCCATTGTTTAGTCAACTTGAAATCTTTAGAAATATAGCTGTGAAATTCTTTCTTCAAATGCAAAACTGAGCTTTTACCAACATGAAATTCCCTTTAGGATTAGAGGAAGCTGAAGAGGTTTGTTAACATAGCTCTCAGTGATATTCAGAGTGGGTGAGGTAGGAGGATATTTAAAAGTACTCAGCCCGATCTGATTGTGTTCCTGCTAAATTCAACCTCCCATTCATTTTAATGGCCAGAACAGAAATTAATCAGTTGTACTAGCTGGATCTGATGGAGAAACTCCTTGAGAGCTACCCTCTAAAACAAACCAAGCTACTGGATCATAGTTGTCTCTTTGGCTTTCAACCCTCAAGGTTTTGTTTTTCACACCTCTTGCTTTCCAGTACCACTTTGAGGCATTCCTTTCAGGCAGAAAGCACCATTTTGGTTTCTGTAAGAAAATGATAGGAGTGCCTCAAACTTTCTGTTTGAAAGGATTGCTCTGACTTGTTCTTTCAAAGCTCTCCCACATTGCTTGCTGCAGGCTTTTGATGTTCAGCAAAGAAAATTTCTTTGGGTAACAAATCTCCCTCCAACTCCCCCTAAACTCCTTTCAGATTTGGTCAAGATCTAAAGTGAATAAATGTGATTTGAGATCCCAATATTGTTTGGAGTGAAGAGAGGAGACAAAGGAGAAAATATGATAGAAGAAAGCATCCCATTTGCAAGAACATGTGCAACATGTGCAACATTTGCTTTTAGTGCAGAAGAATGAAATAAATTATACATGAACCAGGACAGCAGAAGAACAGTGCCACAATCTGCAAAAACAAGCTGGGGCTTTCTATTGTTTTTTTATTTCTTATTCTTTCCCCCTGTACAAACACAGTAGACACAGTGCAAACTGAAGATTTTGATAGTTATTATTGTGAAGTACTGACAGGAGAAGGTTTGCATGTTAAATCTTCAGTGTGACTTATACTGCATGTTATGGGCACATCACTTTTAATCTAAAAAGGACTTCTTGAGTATAGATTTTGGAACATAAAATTTAGACACAGAAACAGTATTATTCACTACTGTATCCTCCATACTATTTCTTACCTAAGAATGGACAGTTAGTTTCATCACCTCTGATCTAAGACTAAATTCACTGCCATCATAAAGAGAGAGGGTCTCCTGAGTTTAGGCTCTCAAAATTCAGTCATTTTATACCTAAATCTTAATTCCTTGGGTTTTGAGATGGTTTTTTGCACTCTGATTCTTAATCACAGAATCTGTCATGGTTCTTTCTTATTTTTCAAAAAGTAATGGTATGATACAGTATTTTCTGCAAACAAGTAGAAATGTGCTGAAGGACAGACACTCTCTTTTCAGAAGATTTCATCTCAGAGGTGAAGTCTGTCTCCTCACTCATGCTAGCTCCATTGCCACCTGCAGCAGTTAGATATTTGCTCCCCGTGACTGTCACTGGTGCCACTGCCTGAAATGGCAATTCCCTTTCAGTGAGTGATCACAGCCCTACACCCAGCACAGACGAGCCTCACAGACAGCTGATAGCTGTGCTTGAGCAGCGTGTGTGATGAAAGAAACAAAACAAACCAGCATGGAAAAGGGTGTCTGAAGTTTAGCTTTTCGTTGTTCGTTTACAAGAGTTTTGGAAATAAATCTGCCCGAGGATGTTGGGATTTGTGTGTACAAAAGCACTGTCTGCAGCTGTCATGTGTGTCACAATAGAAGTTTTGAGAAACAGCTCAGCATTGGTCCATGGGGCCAGTGAGACTTGAAGCTTGTCTTGCACACACACATCCACAGTGCTGGCAGCATTTTGCAGTGGAGTGTTGTGGTACTACTTCACTTCTAGTCTCACATCACTAAAAGAACAAATTATCATATCCCCACAGATCAAATAACATATTATTTTATGTACAATTATTGCTAGTCAGATTTACACTGTTCATTTCAAATGAGCCTCAGAATAAGATCCTGTGTTAAAGCAGGATTCTACCAGCTAGAAATCTGAATTTGAGGGACCAGTTTTCTGTGTTCAGCTTTCCTATCTTCTCTTCTTCTTTCTTTGAAACACAATAATTCTGTGTATTCAAATTTGGATTATTTGCTACTGATGAGAATAGCAATAACAACACTAAACAATAACAGATGCTTTCTTTCAAGTTCAATCATATCTAAGTCAAAATTCATCATTCATAGTCAATCTTGGACTCATTTTCACATATTTGTAACTTAAAATATTTGGGAGTTTGTGTCCACTGAAGCCCTAGTGGAAGCTGTTTATGAGTAATTTCAAAAAACTTGGTTTATTTTTGGAGTGTTTAGAGGGTGAACATCAATAATTCTTTGTTTAGCCCACAGAGCATTGTGACTGTGTGTCTGAACCACTACAGCTTGTTTTGGATTAACATTATAATCCTCTGGTTTTGAACAGGCGAGATACAGCAGAGTAAAAAGATGTATTCCAGAATAAAAGTTAGAAAACTAGTTCTTCTCTTACCAGGAAAATATTTTGTATGTATATTTAAATGGGTACTCTCAAATTTGTTAGCTAGAGAACCATTAAACATTCAATAGTGTCCTAGGCATATAACTAAAATTAATTTCTCTGATGGAGAAATTTCTTTGTAATTTTAAAGTATAGGAACAGCAGTTCCTTAATTAACATATGGATTTCCATAAAAGGGTATATTATTGTTTTAACTTTTGAAGTATTGAATGCCTAATAGTCAAAGAAATAAATGGCCAGTAAAAAAAAAGAAAATAAGCTCTTCCCTTTTTTTTCCTTTTTTTAGACATAAAAGCAAGGGAGCCAATACCTGTGGTGATAATGCAAGAACTATGTCTCAAAAACTGCAAAAAGGAAGGTAAGTCAATGTTACAACTGCAGTAATTTTGGAAAGGAAACAATATGGAATGCTAAAAAAAAAAAAAACTCTTCTAAAATTCCTAAAAATTTCAATCTTTCAGGAATTCTACCCATCAATAAAAAGGGGAAAAGATAAACACAGAACCAGCATCATGTAGGACAATCATTCTTTTGGCTGTAACCTTTCACATGAAAGCCATTTGTCTGAATCTTTCCTTGCTCAATACCAGTGATTTAAGTCTACAATCATCTGATAGCTTTTTACAGGTTTTTATGTAATTAGCAGCAGTTCATCTGATGGTACAGCTCACAGCTGACAGGCATGCATCAACCAAAACCTCTATCTGGTTTTCCAGCTGGTGAGAGACATTTCAGGGACATGAGATAAAGTCCCTTTATCTATTCAGCTTCGTTTGTGCTCATTGTCTGAAAGAGAGGTGGCGTGGGCAGGTGTTACAACTCTGGCTCTGGGGTCACGTCATGGTTTTACACAGCCTGCAAATCAAAGGTGCAGAGGAACCACCCATTTGTGGAGGCTGAGGCAGCAGGAATCATAGCTGCTACTAAGCCAACACTGTACTGAAACACCTATTTTTTTATTGTTTTTTGACGACTTTTTTTTTAATAAACATTCCTTTAGGAACAAAATTGCCCCTGACTTGGCTCTCTTGTTTAATATTTTTTTGAGTCATTAGTGTGTTTTTGCATATTTATTATGCATTATGTCAAAAATATCTTTTTTTTGTTTGCACACACCTTCTGGAATGCAGTTTTTTGGTAGCTCAGAATTAGCCTAAGAAAATAGTCACTGAATTTTGTCTGTCTTGATAATTTTGACGAGTGAAGAACTCATAGAGCTCATAGTTAGATGGATTTGTGTATACTTTACCTTAGGAACAAAGCCATTCCTTCATAAAGCTTCATTTCGTTATCTTGGGTTTTTTATTGATGGGGATCATGATCCTTTTAAGGCTCATATAATAAGCCTCCTACATTTGAAAGTGGCCATGCTTCTGCTCCTGTGGTTGTCACTCCAGTGTGCATGTCGTCGTTGTTATCGTGCTTATGTGAAGAAAGTAGCAGCACAGAGAAGGGGAGGCTGAGAAATGGGTACCAGAAACTGGTAACTAACCACAGCAGCTCATTAACATTTGTTTAGCTATCTCTGAACTGCCTGAGCCATTAGGTGTGTGGTTTTATTACAGTCACCTGCAGTACACGTGGAGTTGAATATGTCAACCTATTCAGCACATGAGTTTGTACCCATAGCACAGGGGAATAATTGTGTGATTTTAGTCTTTACCATTTTGGCAGCCTGCATTTTCTGTCACCAAAAGCAAAAATTAACCTGTCATTAAGAATGTCTCACATACCTGAAGGGATAGAAAGATTGACCACTTAGGATATTTTTTAGTTTAATGATATAGAAAGATGCTTTGTTACTGAAGAAAAGTTAGAACTTTTAGTTCTTTACTTCAGTAGTAAAGATAACTCTCCTTCAGAATCATTCTCAAGAAAAACTTTTATTTCTCCTCATGTGTTTTATTACCTCTTGGATTGACCCAAACTGCCTTCATGGCTGAATAAAATGTGACAAGTCCTATAAAACTTACTAATTTCTTATATTTAAAGAACAGGTAATAGACAGTGACAAACACCAAAAAAAAAAAAAAGTAACCCAAACAGCACAGATAATGACAAGGCATTTGTATTTTTAATACAAACAGAAACAGAGAAATACTGAAGCAACCTTTTCACTATGTCTCCAGGTTCCCATACTCAGCTTCAGAAGTCCTTTAGCCCTGACCAACTTCCAACAGCAAGGCTGCAAACTGAATCTCTGATTAAAATCTGACTTTACTCCTCAAGGGAAGTTAAAGGATAAATTAAGGAAGCAGATGCAACATCTTATTGGTCTTGTCAATGTCTTGAAACACCAGCACTTAACAAGAGAAAACAAAATATCCAGCACCTAAGAGCAAACCTAATGAGGAGGGAGGAGGAGGAGGTGTCAAGGCAGAAGGGATAGCTGCTGTGGGGAAACCTTTCACTTCTGGGGCTGGGTGAGTGCTGAACCTCTGCTCTGTCTCTGCAAGGGCACAGGGTCTCTCTGGAAGGGGGCTGCTGCATTGCTCCCACCCCCACAGGTGCCAGCAGCAGCAATTCCCTGTGCCAGCATTGCTGGGCCAGCACCTGGGAGAGCGGGAGGGTTTTCTGCAGGATGTGCAGGGTGCACAGCCACCAACAGGGCACATCCAAACTGACCAAGTACAGTACCAGCAGCACCTGGCACTCTTCTGAGTTGCCTCATCAGACAATAACATGGTTTTCCTACTTTGTTATTGCTCTCTCCCTGTTTCCTCAGGGAAGGCAAGAAAACTCAGCCATGGAAAGCCAATTCTGCCAGAGGTCTAACAGCAGGCCCCCTCAGGCAGGAAGGCAGCACAGTGGGCCCAGTGGGAAGAAGCAGATGGATAGAAAGCCAACCTGCTCTCCAAAACTATTTAAATCTAAATGCTCCTTTGCTGTGGCTTGTTAAAGGCCATATAAAGTCATGGAACATTTAATCAAAAAGAGGGGTCATGATGAAGGGCATAAAAAGTAATGCCAAAAAGTGAAAACAGAAAGTCTTTTGTAAATGAAAATATAAGCCTGATAAAGGCTGAGATAACTCTGCATCTACCCCTTGAACATTGTGAACCCACATTGCTAAGGATGGGAGTTCCATGGAACACCTAAATTGGTAAAAGTAGATTTTTGATGCTGATTTTCAGTTCTAGGGTCAAAGTTTGCCTTTTACCATGGCAATAGGACATATTCTAAGTAAAACTACCCTTGATTAATCTGAGGACTGTAACAGGATAAGAGCAGAGCTCATTAATTTTAAGGTAAGATGAAGCAAATAACTGACTTGTATACAGTACTCCACTGATTTCCCTGATGGACTATCTTGTATCTAATGTGCTGAGAATTCTGGTCACTTCAAAAGATCTCCAAATTTCTGCTAATCACTAAGTTATCTGAATACAAACATTCTTCTAACTGCAAAAAAAACTTACAGTGGATCTGGAAATAGATTCAAGCCAGGACTAGCATCATCTTAGCCTGTCAAAATAATAGTGTAGGTAATAACTTGCATGCTTGCAGATTGATATACAAATGAGTTAGGGTAAGCATTAATATAGACATTTTAGTAATAATCTGCCCACAGACAAATTTCCCCAGGAAGGAAGTATGCTTTAAATAGTAAACACAGAAACTAAGTCTTCAAGGTTATCCTCTCAGTGGACAAGTTGGATAAAAACATTCATCCTTTCCTATATTCATATATACAAAATTTCAAACTTGTGAGATATACAGTACAAACATAAGGAACTAGTATTTAGGGCACAAATTTCAGTTAAAATAAAGGTCGGTGTTTGTGGTACAGGTATAAAGTTATGAATACCCAAAAAACTACTGAGTTGTGTATAGAAAAGAACATGAAAGTCCAAGTGAGGCTGAATAAGAGGAAAAGAAGTAATAAGGAATACAATTTCCAAATTTCAAGTACAAAACAGGATTCAAAAATACATTGATTTTTCAGTCCTTTATGTGGTATAGCATGTTTATCATATGCTTAATGTTTTATGGGACTGGTAGTCTGAGTGCTCTGCTTGGATGATCACTTACTACAATTCAGCGTGAGCTGACTGAATGTGACTTTCCCAAGGTATTGCTCCAGGTTACATAAAAAATATGATGACCAAAGCCAGATTTTTTATTTGGAAAATCTTCCTAGCACTTACAGCCTTCCTTACTGACCAAACTAATAATCACACCTTGTTAAAGGCTGTCAGAAAATAAATCCAGTCAGTTTCAATGCCAGCAATAGCACTGAGGCACATTATGCACATGGTTGTTTGAACGACAAAGACTCTTGCAGCAGCAAATGAAACTACATTTCCTGGATCTGGCACTTTTTCATGCCATCAAATTACTGATTCACATCTACATAATTTCTGTCTTCATCACCTGCTTTAAGATATCCAAGACACATGCAAAATCTGCAATTCTTTTCTCTCCATTCCTGGCTCAACTGCTCCTATCATCTTGTGCTAAATTTCTAGTGTTTTTTAGCACCTGGACTATGGCAGGAATTTTAGCTCCATCTTTCAGAAGTCTCCTGTGGCTCTCTGGTAAAGCAGGTACCTCAGTCCCATATTAGTAAAGTTGACACAAGAGGAACAGGTATTTTAGTGTTCCTTCTCTGATCTTTCTTGTTTTGGCTTGAAAGGGAGCAAACTTGGGATGTAACTGAGCATGTTCCAGAACTCAGAATAGATAGCAGTGGGATGAGCACTGATAAACAGAGCACCCAGTATTCCCATCCTAGATTTAAAGAGCAATTGTAGATGACATGATATAAATGATATGGTATTTTATGATACAATTTCCTATGGGATATGGCTCAGATAATTTCAGAATCCCATTGAAGTTGAATATCAAATATCAGAGGAAAAAATATTGAAAAATAATTTTTATAAAAACGTGATTACATGCTGAAAGTGAGAGAGCATATGGGGTCTTCTGCTTGAAAACAAAGGCAAAGCATTTTATTTTCATGTCAAAGTATAATCCAGCAAGCAACTTGCCTTTTCTCAATTTCTGTTCATGTATTGGTTTTAGATTGAAGTGAGGGGTTATGTATGTCTTTGAACAGTAGGAAACGTATCTACCATGTCCAGAAGTGAAAGGGCCTAAAGCAGGAATAACTGTGTGAGCAAAGTTGACTGTGGATAACAGCTGGATGCTGGTCTAAACCAACAGGCAACAAAACACCACAGGAGAAGGAAGGCATAGGTATCCCAGTGTTAGAGTTGCTGCAAGCTACTCTAAGTTTGTGGCAAAAGCACAAAGGATAAAATAGAAATGTAGAATTAGTATAATTTAAGAAAATCTTATGTGTCTTGACCTGCAACTGACACTAGCTTTAAGTTGTGCCAAAGAATCAGCTCTGACTCTTATGCTACCAAAATACTTTCTCCTCCAAACAATGGAATTATCTCCTCCCACACATACCAAGATTCTCTAGAAGTTCAATGTAACTCAGTACATACAAGGATTTGGGCAACATTCACTTCATATTTGTAAGTTGAAGTAATAACAAGGGAAAGCACTCTCTTGGGGAAAGATACAAAATGTTTCCACCAGAAAAAGGAAAGAAAAAACCTAAAGATAACAACAAAAAATAGTGCAAAATGTGTCAAAAGGCTTAAAGGAGTATACCCTGCAAAATCCTCTGCTCAGCCCAGTGTCTGTTCCTTGGGGACCTTACACACAAGGGAATATTACTCATTTTTTAAGAGTTTTAAGTGCCAGCCTTCTTGGCTTGTGGGTTTCTACACTGGCTTTAGTCCTGTGCAGTTGTTATTTTAAACCCTGACTGATATCACAGGTGTCACTGGGAGGTTTGTTCCCAAGGAACATTCCTGACTCAGGTCCTTTGGCTGCCTCAACACACCAAGCACCAGAATGGCTCGGTGTTACCAAGCAGGAGATTGTAAAAGTGAAATGAAGCTGCTTAAAATCAAGGTATTGCCTTTAATTTTTTATCTCTACTGCTTATCTTGACATTGAGGCAGCATGTCTTTCTAGAAGATGTGTTACAGCTCCACAGGAAACTTCCCACCAGGGAAATATTGGTGATAAAGCCTATGTGCAACTTTATACAATGGCACAGACTGTGTGTCATCCAGCTTTCTTTCTGACTTCAGAACAAGCAAATTTAGGACTGCTTTGATAAGGAAGACCAAAACTGAACTTTTGAATGGATTTTATAGAATTTCACAGAAGATATGTCCATATAATTGGAAATATTCTAATAGTAAATGTAATTTTAATAATAAGGCATCTAATAATTTAAAAGAGTATATGTTCTGTGACCTTGATGCTTAATTTACCAATTTGGTTTTCAAATGTTACATACTTTCTAATGACTTCATAGGAGTTCAAATCCATTTAGAATATGCTTTGGAACTTGAAAATAAAATAAAAAAATCCTATTATAAATTAATAAAGGAAAAAAGTAAATGTTCACTTTGTTAATGTTCACATTGTGTTAAGCATATAGATGATTCATTAAAACAAAAAAGGAGAAAATAATTGAGTGGGGATTTATTTTTTTGTTAATCATTCACCCATGGATCTGCATGTGTCTACCAGGTATCAGAATTTATGGTGTTCATGTGATCATAAGTGGTGATTTAAAGCACAGTAACTATTTTTATTCTCAACTATGCATTCCAGGATGGGGATTTTCCATCACTAAGCCTCAGCTGAAGGAACCACCAGATAACACTTCTCTCAGCCTTCAGAAATACCACCATATCACAGATTTGTTTGAAATAGGCAATGCTTACTTCATCCTCTAACCCTTATTCCACAAACCCTCTCTTGTACAATATTTCTAATCTACTGCTTCAGAGTTTCATGCATCTGCAAACCTCCACACTGGAGGAGACACCTGAAGCAAAACTCCTAATTCCAAGAATATTCTTTATCAGTCACTATGTTTTTCTGCTCAAAATTAAAAAAAACCCTCCCAGTTCAGACATCTGCATGTAAGCCTAGAAAGAGTGAAAAACTGTTTTTGCTCTCTCACCCACATTTAATGAATATAAAACTGAGTGTTGTATTGGCAAAGGAGAGGAAGGGGGATGGGTGTCCCTCCAGCTGTTTGCAGCAATCTTGGTGCAGAGAGAGGCTCACATCCAACTGCTGCAGGCTGGAACAGTCGGACTGAGGGCAGTGAAATAATCCCACAGCAGGTCTAGCTCTCAATTCTCCCTGATTTTTTTCATCAACAATCTTCATTGTTTGTCCTCTGTTTTGGAGTCTCCCTTCAGTAAGTAGGCAACTTTGGAAAGAGTGAAAAAATTTCAGCTTTAAAAGCAATAGCAGAATTGTTCCATGCTTCCTTCAACTCCTTCCCCTCATTCACAGTTCCCTGCTCATATTTTTACAGCTTTTGTGCATATTCCACCTTTTTGCCAGTTTCATTCTTTGTCCTGTCACTTCCATGTATTTTAATTTCACAGCCAAGTTTCCTATTGTGATATGAATTTGAGAAGGTTTGGAGGCAAGTCATTAAAAAAAAATGAGCAGTGAGTGGCAGGGTGTATTGACTTCTCTAGATTTACATTTCCCTCAGCATTCACAGAAGTCTAATTGATTTGTGGACCTTGTGAGCTTTCTTGCTCCAAAAAAATACTTGTGCATGCAGTCCAATTATACCAGGGCAATTAAGAATTACAATTTAGTAATTTAGTAGTTAGGAATAATAACAGAATTCAAGACAGAAAACAATCATTTTTTTCTGGTCTGTTTCTTTTCTAAAAGAGGTCAGAGCCAACACTTCCACCAAGTTCAAGAGGAAGACTTTTCTGCCTTTATTATCAAGCAAACACAGTTAAAATACATAAACCAGACATACAGTCAAAATACATGGACTGTGTTTAAGGCCAAATTTGGTAACTGATCACAAAGAATCACTGTTCCTAAATGAGGGCAGAGGTTGTCCCTACAAGACTTATTTTATTTAAGATTCCAGTGAGTGTTGCTGAGTTTATCAAGACTGTTTTGTGCACAGAGTACCTCATGCAGTGGACTACTGCTCCACATCTGAGACTGTATGACAGGTCTGCAGCACAAAGACAAAACAAAACAAAACAAAAAAAATCCACTGATTAAATCCTTTCACTGGGCATCTTTCTCCACAGCACTGCTATTGTTTATGCAAAGATTGCCATTCTGGGACAAAACTAAGACCATCTTTCTAAAATCTTAATGCTGAAGTATTTTAGAACACCTGAACACAGCTGGTGGCATAGGCCCAAAAATTACAAGATAAAAAAAACAAAACAAACAAATTCCAAGAAAAATATTGAGCTGGATTTCAGTTTAGCTGAAAAAACCTTCAGGCTTTGGAAGCATCCTCTGCAGAGAACCTAAAGCTCAGATATGTTTCCAGGCAAAAAGAGCCCACTGTAGAAGGATGCCAAGGGATGGGAACACAGTTCAGTCCCTTGGGTTGCCTGAGAGTGGCCACACAAGAGACAGCTGTACAGCCACTCTTCAGCACAGCTGGCAAACAAGGCAGGGGAAGACAGCAACAGGATCAGACCCAGGTCTGGCTGTATCTGTAATTTCTAGAAACGCTGTATTCCAGAGCAGAACTGCAGTAAATGATGGGTGGGAGTGGGGGACTGACTACACACAGAATGATTAATATTTTAATGAGCAGGGAGCCCAAGGAAGTTCTCTAACTCTGCTAACCTCAACCACTTCTTATGACTGATAATATCAGGGACACAAAATGCAGAAAGTAGTTAAAGAATTGCTCCCATGAGGCCAAATCTACACACATTTTCCCTATTCACTTGCATGAAACTTGCTTTCAAGGTAAAAGTTCTCCCAAGGCAACTCTCTCATTCTGTTGGTAGATCCCACATAACCACAGATTCTCTCTAGATTCTCTCTAGGGGAGATTGTGAGAGGTACAAATGGGAGTTACATGGCCAGATCCCATTATCTCTCAAAGACAATTACATGCTAAACTGCCCTCTGTGCCTTTTATAACCTTCTCTTTTAGAGTCAGACGTTCCTGATTACAGAGATTATCTACAAAAGGTTTCACAACAGCAGTACTTTGAGGTACTTCTTTAAAATGCTATTGGAAGGTTTGACAGCATACACAAAATATAGAGTAATAATCATGTAGTCTATGGATTGTTTTTTTTAAGAAGCTGACATTTACATGCTAAAATAGGATATATTTTTAAGGAAGCATACCCTCAGTCTAAAATATATGCAATTGTGGTTTATTCTGTTGCTCCAGTGAATTAAAACATTCATTCTACAAAACACAGATGAGATATAATCTGGGGGGTTGATGACTTTTTGCAACATCTCAGAAGACTGAGGGGGAGACTTTGCTGTAAACTAGTTTGCAGTAAATGGAGTTTGCAGTAGAAAATTATGTCCACTATGTGGTAAAGGGTTACTGTCACTCTCAGCTCTGTGTCTTGCTTTATTTTATTTTTCCTAGTCTAGCTGGCTGTAAATCTTTGAAATTGCATAATGCCAGTTAAGAAAAATAAAGAGCAAATTGAGATACCAGTATTCATACAGGAATGCTGTTGGCTGGGGCCCCAGATATTTTTTATGTCTCCAGTGATTTGCCTGTAACTGTTCCAGGAAGTTTGGGAAAAGCTTTGCATTGACATTGTACTGC
This sequence comes from Pseudopodoces humilis, assembly GCF_049639895.1. Classification (NCBI taxonomy): domain Eukaryota; kingdom Metazoa; phylum Chordata; class Aves; order Passeriformes; family Paridae; genus Pseudopodoces; species Pseudopodoces humilis. The sequence continues at coordinate 139,493,469 of NC_142200.1, read as the reverse complement.
AAGTGCTGGAAAAGCTTTACCCTGGGAAAGACTTGCCTAGTTCAATGTCCTGGGTAGCCTATCCTATGACTTTTGTGGACATTCTCAAGGTTAATGAATTTAGCAGAACTCCAGCCAATCTCCTCACATACACTTTTCAGAGTAGTTTTACTGAAGGGAGAGTTAAAAAATTGCTTATTTTTAGTGTTAGTTTTTCTCCTCATTTCTCTCTTCTCAAAGTCTTGGAAATTTTATTTTTCATTTAGTTTTTCTTTCCTCTCAATGCTCCTATGAACTTCTTAAAGGGAAATAATATAGCATTACTATTAAGAACTTAATATAACTTAATATTGATTTAAAAAAATAAAATTAAATTAAATTAAAAAAACTACCAACCAAATGAACAAAAACAAACAAAACCATTTAATTCCTACAATAATTTATTGTCTCTTCCAAAATTAGAAGATTAAGGATGACTCTCCTCTTCCTAATTCATAAGCCTGGGACTTGTTTTTCTTTTTACAGAAGAAAAAATGATAAAAAAAAGAGACACAAATAAGAAGTAATTGTGTAGAACACCAAAGGCAGTGGACCATTTAAGCTTTGGTTGAGGATGGTGGCCAATGCAGAGGGACAAGTCATCCCAAGAGTTGTCTTCTGAGGAGGGTAAAAAGCATTAATTGTGTGCTAGGTTCAATGTTCAAACCAACAGCAGAAGATTCAGTGGAATTCCTCTTTTGAGTGGGTGATTATTTCCTAGGAATTATTGTGTTTACTTTCCATTGTCAGAGGGTGGTCGGGCTCTCCTGGCTCGACTGACTCAGAAGCTGACTGCCCTATTCTGCACAGAGTTATCAAAGACCTGGGAGCTCACTGCTCTTCTCTAGGTGCCTTCTCTGACTACAAGAGGAGCTTGATGGCCAGTTTGAACCAGAAATCTTATTTTTAGATCACTAAATTTAGTTAAAACAAAGGTCAGCTAAATAAATTCTAATATTATGGCTCTTTGTTTCCAAGTTAAATCTGGCAAAACAAAAGGTGTGTAAAAGCAGTAAAAAGATTGTGGGAAGCAGAAATGCCCTTTCTAATAAAGGTTGGGGACAAAAGTAAGAAATATAATGACCTTGAAGGTTCACAAGAAATTAATTTCTATGGCAATTTGTTCTAAATATGCCAGTTTTCCAAACTTCTTATTCTTGTAGTATATTTTCTTCATAAATATGTTGTACAGGAAACTTGTTTTTATAACTTCTCACATTTGGCAAATTGAAACTGCAATGTCTCATTTTATTTGCTGATATTTTACAGGCAGGGGCAAGTAACATCACAGAAACAGCGCTGACCGTGTGTACTTGTTGTTTTTAATAAAACTGTCAAACACTAAAACCCTGAGAGTGCATAGGCATATTTATAGATTGTTTCTCTCCAAATGGATAGAAAGAATTATTTTTAGAGCCACATTCACAAGTGTAAAGCTTGGGGAAAAAAATCAACTCATTACAAAAAAAATACAGAAAATTAAGACAAGATTTGGACAAAGAAAAGGACAAAGTATTGAATAAATCCTGGAAAAATTATTAATCCAAAAAATTATTTAAAGCGAACATTTAAAGTGTATTTTAAAAATAATATGATTCTAGGCAAGAAAAACAAAAAATGAACTATTAGAAATATTTTTTCTTTCCTCTTGGTTGTGGTGTAGCTTCCTACTGTTGTATCAACAACAACAACCAGCTGTTGTATTATTCAAGACATCAACTATTAACACTTCAGACTCACTGGACTGCAAAAATACAGGTAACTATTTTTTTTAATACAGATAAATATACAAAATCAGATATAGACAGATTATGTGCAAAATATTAAGTGCAAGAACTTGGATCTAGTAGACAAGTACTTAAAATCAGTTCAGAGGTACTGACTACAAAAATCTCAGGGAATTTAGCCAGGAAGAGAATCCAGAGGTTAGATCTGCAAAAGTATTTAGGCCATTTAATCACAGCAGCTATTTTAGTGGAAGTTGAATCTTAAATACATTTAAGAATATGGCTATAAAACTGCAAGAGCAGATTAACGACTGCAGTTCTTAAACTTGCAAAAATAGCTGGTCCTAATTAGTTAGTCAGTTTTAGTATGTAAGCCTGCAAAAGGAGCAATACTTTTGGGCACTTACTAGTGGATGTGCAGAAGCCATCATATTAAGCAAGCATTACCTGAAGCTGAAAGTGTTACAGAAATGACATCTCAGTCCCATCCTTCTAATGTAATTTAGTCTATAGCCTCAGATAAGATTTTAAGTTAAACTTTGTGTAATGTCTTAGAGTGAGAAACTCAAGTGAAATTAGCTTCTTACCTTCACATAAAGAGAACATACCTTCTGCATTTATCAAATCTGAAAGCCACATCTACAGTACTATCCTAGGCACCAGAACTATAAGACGTTTTTGTGCTCTATATCATCTTCACAGATGCTAACAGACAGAGTTTAAACATATGCTTCACTGTAGTTCTTCTGCAAGGACAACTGATACCTCTAGGTGTTCTTTTTTATATTGATGACAATGAGAAGCTCAAAATGCTCTCCTCCTCAAGGCTGAAAATTCTCACAGACTTTAAGGACATTTCTTCTCTAAGAGTAGAAATAAGCTGGCTCAGTTTAGATGTCAACACAATTAATCATTCTGGGTTCCCTTGACAGTCAATGGAGATCTATTCGGTGTAGACAGTGGAGTTCAGGTTGTGATTCATTCAATCCTGAAGTACACACTTAAAATAGGTCAGTGAACTGTGCCCTAATAAGGCCTGTCTCTCTTCATGGGCTACAGATGGAGCCTATGATGAACTCAGCTGAAGATAGCTGAAGTTAAAATTAATCCATGCCTGTACTATGCAGTACAAGCTTTGTGGATGCAGTCTATCAAACCCAGTATCCTTTTTTCCACAGAACAGGATGAAGAAAATTAATTTTCAATTATAAATATTTTTAAACTGAGACTCTTGAAGATTTCTCTGTAAAATAAATTTATTATATATATTTTGAGGTAACAGTAAAAATTAGTGTAAACAGAATTTAAAGAATTAAGGTCTTCAAAGAAAAGAAAATAAAGTAAAAACTAGACTTGGGATTTCAAAAGCAAAGGGATTTGAATGTCTAATGAAACTGAGTAAGCATATCTCTTGGGTTTCTTTGGAAGCCTAAATATTAGTAAAGGGAAAATAAGATCAAGAAAATGTTGGCATTTCTTACCATTTCTCTACTGAAGAGGGAATGCAGAAAAAATAGCTTGTTCTTTTTTAGCAAATACATTAATGTAAAGTCGTTATTCATCCGTTCCATCATATTTTATGACTGGAGAATGAAGAACATTCCAGTAGTCACATTCTATTCACTTCAGCTTTTTTCAGAGCATATGAATCCACATTTATGCAACCTCTGACCACTGATTCTGAAAAATAAAACTCACAGGAATCCTGTGAGCACAGCAGTTTTTCAAAAGGACCATTTAAAACCTTAAAAATAATTGCTTGTGTTACACTCCAAATACACAATATTAAGCTCTGTCCATTAAGAAGTTTCTAAAGAGATTTTGAGAGGAAGACATAATGAATACCTTGACTAATAGAAAAACCAAAAATGTATGTATTTATCCTTACATTAGCCCGTCTCTTTCAGCAGGAAACATTATAGAACTGCGATTACCAGGCACTGAGGGCTTTTGAACATGTAAAATAAAGAAGAGAGGGGATAAGCAGTGGTGAGGAAAATGCAAGCATTGTACAACTCACCAGACCTCCTGTCCCAGAGAGATTTATTTATTGGAAATTATGGCAAGAGGAAAAAGACTAAATAACTTTAAGTCCCTAGTTATTATGTCATATGTAGCCCCACAGTACAATACAGTTACAATCTGCTGTTTTGTAAACTGAGCTGTCAAACACTTGTTATTTTAAAGCTGCAGCTTTTCAAGGTCCTCTGACAGCCAGTGGTCTCAGCTCTCAGCCTGATTCATGGCTGGCTCTGAGACAGAGGAAGTTCGTGTCTGCTATAATCTAAACACTTTGCAAATGGAGCATTGGAACAGTGGTGAAAGAAGAAAATAACCTAAACCCTATAACCCAGACAAGAATCCTGCAAAGCTTCTGGGGAGAAGAGAAAGGAAATAAGTACAACAGCATAGTCTGCAAGATCAGCAAATGCATTCACATGATTTTATTTTTTAAAAAATCTCTGAGTTTCAGGCAGAGAGAAGTTGATTTTAAGCCACTTAGCTGAAAAGCAGTGAGAATTAGTCTCTGTCAAAAATATGGAAACAATGTCCCAGACGTGTACTTCTGCAACATCTGTATTTTCCATTTCAAGAGTAAATACAAAAAGGTTGGTTGTAGGAGGATTTATCCTTCTCCTCTCCCTCTCACCCCTGTGAGTTGTGTCTTGCCCTTACATTCAGAGCAGTGAAAGATTATAAAGCATAAAGAGATGTGGATAATTTCCACTGCACTGAACTTGGGATCTACTGTTTCAGAGGTACCATGCAGACAGTAAAGGGAAGATGTATTCGTGGGCTGTGGTAAAACACCTCTGTAATACTGAGATAAGGAAACCAAGACATAACTACTGCTTAGTCTTTCTTAAAGGAAACAAATGTTCAAATCCAGGAAGAAATATTTTAAAAGCTCCCTAGCCAATTCACCCAAACCATGTTTATTATATAATATTAGCCTAGAATTAATTTCCCATTTTGCCCTTATACAATTCTTGTGCATTTGCAGTCTTCCTTGTTTCCAGTATACGTCTGTTTGTTACCAGTCTAAGCCTCATTCTCTTCTCCCCTCCTACCAACTTTCATAGAGCAACCCACACCAAAATACTCTGCTAGGATATAAAAGAGGCCCTCAAAATGTCCCTTTGCAGCCTATTCTGACCAAGCATAAAAGTTTCTTATTTTGATTACTTGTATAGACATATAGGTAGCCTCAGGATAGCGTTCTAGCTACAAGGTTCTCTCAACTGTCAGGAAAAAATATATTTCTGGCTGAACTCTTGATAATTCTGTCCCACCAGTCCTCATTGCAACATAAATCAAATGTATTTTTGCAGTTCATGTCTGGTGAGTTACAGCTCACTTTTTAGCATTCATTTTGTAGATGGTAACACAATACAGCAAGAATTGCTGCAAAAGGGAAGAATTTGTGAGAAGTATAATTTGTATACATTCTGTGCAGAAAGTCACCATGCTGAAGATTTTGGCAACTTGCTTAAAATGTTTATAGCAGCCATAATACTTGCCTTTCAAAAAATGATTTATGGACAGCTGGAATTTACACACATTGCCTGGAATCTGTGGAAGAATCTATAGGATGGTTCATGTCCTTCAGAAAGCTGGATCCCTAAAAGCAGAGCTATGAAGACTGTAGAAAGTACACTCACAAAGCATCTGCAAACTAGTGCCAGCATTCCTGCCTTTGTCATCAAGCAATGCAAAGGCTTTTTTAGTTAAACTGAAGTAATTAAATCTCCCAGCTTTCATTAAAAGGATAGAACTGTCTGCTGTTGGTCCAAAGAAGTGCACTGAGGGAATGTAAATTTTAATTTCATGGTGCAAGTGTTAAATTATTGCCATCTAAGCTGCCTGCCAATGCTACATGAAATGCCACCACATTTTAATAATTGTCCTTTTGTTTTAGGTGGAAATACCACATGTGTTGTGATTTGGAAGTTTTTATGTGCAATTAGAGCCCTGAGAACTACAGCAGCATAACCACATTCAGTTCACCTAATTGGACTGAGAAGAAACTATCATTTCTGAAATGGTTTTTGTCCTTTTGAGTGTTTGTGCTCATGCATGCGTGCATAAAAAATGAAACTTATTTACTCCTTCGTCCTCTGTTAAATAGGGAAATTCCTTGCAGTTCAAATTCAAGATACAGCTGGGTTTTCTAAATTAATCTCAAAACAATTGTTGGAATGCATAAAAATACAAACCTGCCCTTCAGAAACACAGAATTCTTTCCTTGGATTTTCTTTTTTATCTCTTATGCTGTTAACATAGATTTGTTATCTATTACCCACCTTCGCAGTGCGCTGGATGAGACTTTTCAGATTCCCAAACTATACAAATCAGAGTCATTCTCACTACTGTGGAAAGAAATACTAACTTTTCTTTCAGAAGTGTAGAACTTGTGAAAAATTTGACAATGTTCATTAGATTATATTGTTGTAAGTGGTACTAACAAAGAAAACTAAATGAAGATGTTTCCACTACAAATAGTTTTGAAGGGTCTTATTAACTTACACAGAAAAAAAAAAAAATTGAAAAAAGCAATAGGTGAATCTCAAATCCTTATGAAACAATCAACTTCTGCTTAAGCATTTCCCTGGTGTGTTGTGGGGCCTTCTGTAAAGGTTTTTAGGTAACACTGCACTGACATTTCTACATGGTCAGTGTCTCACTGGCTCTGCAAGGTCCCTCACCTTGCTAAGAAGCTGGTTGGTGTTTTCATGTCATTTGTTCTTGAATAAGTTTCATTCCCTCTGGCCCCACAAAATTAACACTGGCAATGTGCCAATGAGGCAAAACCTAGAAAGACAGAGAGGTGCCACTAACCCTGCTCTTCCCTGACTTTATGATTTCTGTCCAAAAATTAGGCTAAGAATTGAAAATCCAACCACAGTTATGTTTCAAAGTCCTGTTGCAGTGCCTAAACTTCCATTAGAACACATAGGCAGGCACACAGATATTTAAGAGCTCACCTACCCTTATGAGTCTGACCTTTCTTCAAGTAGAAATGGGGTTTTTGAGCTTTTCCTTTCCTTTTCTCCCCTCTTAGTGAATAGAAAATTGCCCAGGCTTGAGCAAAGTAGTGTTCAAAGGAGTTTTTGCTTCTGAGAAAAGCCTGAGACTTATGTCTCTAATAAGTGGATCAGATTCTGCAACATATCCCTTTTGCTTCCCTTTGCAGATTTAACTATACAGTGAGACATCAATAGCAGCTGAAATATTGAGATTTGGAGAGTCTTCTCACAGCACAGAGGAGATTATCTTATTGCAAAGCTATTGGGAAAACATTGAGGTACCACAGTCCTGTCTTCCAAATGGCTCCAGGTACAGACAGTTCTGTGCATGCCTAGAATATCACTTTTGTAGAAATTTAATGACAGAAAATTAAACTTCAGTGGGATTGCCTAGAAACTAGGGATTTTAACTAAAATTTTAACTAAAATTGCCTTACTAAGACAGCGTTGTCCCAATCCCTACATTTGCTGAGGTGAGTAAACCTGTTATCTCCTGCCTTATCTTTCTCCAAGATACTGCTGACCACACAGAAATGCCCACTCTCTGGCAAGCCAGACATTTCTCTACACTCTTGTTAAGTATCATGTTGATACAGTTGCCTAAACTTATATTTCTAGTGCCATTTGAATCATACCTAAAGCTGGAAGACAGATTATCTCCCACTGACACTCCCAGTGTCAGCTGAAGGAAAATCAGGTGTCCTATGATATTTCATGGTCCTGTGTTTCACCAATCCATCTGAACCCTGGATGGGAACAAATGCATATATAGATGCCATAGAGGCATACACCTAAGTTTGGGGTTCAATTAGTGGCAACGAATTCTATACAATCTGTGGCAATGAGTCCTGCCCAAGAGTAAGAGGGCCCTAAACTACGACATAACTCAGTGGAGTCCCTTGGAATCCACCTGAGTTCTTTCTTCACTTGCAGTATTCTGTGCTGCATGTGATTCAGTAACTGCAGATAGAAAAGAATAAAATCTCAAGGCAAGACACTTGTAAACTTATTCAAGTTGCATATGCTTGTAATCTCATCCAAGAACACAAGAACAAAGTGGCAATGGTATTGGTTTTTAAGATTTTATATCAAATAAATATTCTTTTTAGGTTCAAATGTTTTGGAGCAAGCATTGACTATGATTTCACATGTATAGCCTGAAAATATGTGTAATTATCATGCATATTCCATCAAGGTTTACTGGAGAAGATCTAATATTGTAAGCAACCCTTGTTTACACAAAAAGACAATTGGATCTTCTTTTGTTTCAGAGTTTACATGGTTAGAGACTGAGATCATTATTTTTGAAATGTGATGATGGGAAGACACACTAAGTACCCTTGCGAAGTTTTTACAATGAATTCTGTAAATAAAGCCCACAACAGAAATGCACAGTGTCTCCAAAGAAACAATTACCATGTACTGTGTTTGAATAATGACTCATAATATTTTATCATCATCTGTTTACATAAGTCATAATGACATTTCAAAATACGGTGTATGTATTTTTTATGATTGTCTTAAATGTGCAGAAGGGAATTGCCAGAGCCTAGCATCATAAACTTTGTAAACCTTTCTTCTGCTTTTTTATCCCCATCCTCTTCTGCTCAAACAAAAGCGTGAAGGAAACAGAGCACACAAATAAAATGGCTTTAAAATAGTCCCATGTGTCTGGCCAAAACAAAAGACAGGAAATTCTTAAAAGTATGGTTATAAACTGAAAAATGCCTATAAACATGGCTTCCTAATGTCCTGGGTTTATGTATCCTTAATTATTTCACTATCAATATTTTCTTTGTTTATGTATATACAAATAGAACTGGGTCAAAGTGCCAAGACCACATTCTTAGTCCAAGATCTGGAACACAAGTCCTGCTGCTCTTGGCTTCTGCTTAGCTTTAAAGATGGAACTGAATGGAGCCCGTAGATTTCAGCTCCTGGAAGTTTTATATGACATGTTATTTCTCATTTTTAACCATGGTCCACTGTGGAGACTAAGGTCTTGATTCAGCTTTTAAGAGTTATGTGGTAAATCTCAATTAACTCCTGAAATGCCAGGAGGACAAAACATGCTGCAGTTACAGTAAAAGTGCTCAGCACTGTCCAAGGGCTTAAACAAGAGACTGCTGCACACAGGGAGATGTAGAAAGGGACTGTGGGGCTCATAGACCCAAATAGTGCAACATCTGCCTAAACATCAGGCATTGTAGCCTGCAATCCAAACCCAAGATTAGATATTTGTTACAGGAAACATATGACAGCTTAGGACACTAACTCAAAGTAAATGCAAAGAAATATCTAACATTATCTCACAACACTGAATCTCAAATGATTTCATCACCCTATGAAGTTTAGGCACTTCAGTGCCGCAGCTGAAAGCTGTGGTTGTTCCATCCAGATAGGATCCATAGACCATGAGGGCTATTCAGCTGTTTTTCAAATGTTCAAGCTTTCTGTAAAACTGACAAAAATTACATGGCAACAACATTTCATAGGATTATTCCTAATTCTACCATTTAATGAGAAATAGACATAAAAGTTTTGTGGAGCAAGGAGAGCTTGCTCTATGTAGTTTCTCTCTTCTCATCTGTCTCTATGACTCTTATTCACATGCAGCTGGAGTGAACACCACCTGCCCAGATGTGTAGGTGAGGCCAGGAACCCTGTGGGTAAGGCCTGCTTCTCAGAAATTAGATGATTGACATCAAAGCAAATGAGGGGAGGCAGGCAAGTGGGGAAGTTTTTCTGAAACATTCACATTTTTATTGGAGTATATTCAAAGGATTACTTGGGTAGGAAGGGCCCTTCGAAGATCATCTACTGCAACCCACCTGGATGCTCAAAGCAATGAGGAAGTATCCACAAAATCTAAATTCCCTGAACAATCTTTCCAGTCTCATCACATCTATTCCATATTATTTTCTTCCTGATATCTAATCTAAATATATCTTCTTTCATGTTAAAACCATTGCACCTGTCCTGTCACTACAGGCCTTGGTAAAAATTCTTTCTTCATCTTTTTTTTTTGTTACAAGCCATCTTTTTATATTGAAAGACAACAACAAGGTCTCCCAGAGTCTTCTGTTCTCCATGCTCAATTCTCCCATGCTATTAATTATATTAATATAATTATTTTATAATATACAATAATATTATATAATATAATAAATCTAATCTAATCTAATCTAATCTAATCTAATATAATATAATATAATATAATATATAATTATAAAGTTTGTATATTAAATATATAATTAATTATTAATTATATGTGTTTTTCCACACTTCCCAGGTCTCAGCTACAAGGAAGCTACCTCACTTCTCTTCAGGATCCCAAGAGTGCTTAAATTAGTTGATATTGCCAGTCTGGTTATGCCTCCTGAGAACAACCAAAACTAGACCATATGATCTGAAAAGCTTCAGAGCAAGCAAAGGAGTCAATTATTTTTATATGACACTGAGGTCAGGTAACCAATGAATGCAAGGATTTAAAGAAACAATTTCAATGTGAGTTAAAACTCTCTGTGTTCTACTTTACTTAAGTAGTTTTATTGACCCTAACTTGTTGCAGGTTTGTGAAATGTAAAAGCATGCAGATATATTTCCCATGTCTGATGTTGCTTATGCAATTGCTTATGAAGAAGTAAGTAATTACAATTAAATTCTCCTCATAAATGAACACATCTAAAGCTCAAAACTGTTCCACTTCCAAAAAAGCACTCCTTTTTTTTTTAAACATGGAACACCTCTGAATTCTTCAAGGTTTTTTTAATAAGGACTTTCTGACATGTACCATTTGCTTTAAAGTTTACTTATGTATTTCTCATGAATTGCATTCTTAAGGCAAAAAGATCAAAAGGATAGATAGGTTTAGAGCACAAGATGTAAACTAGCTAGATTTCAAGATGATTGACAGTATTTGAATCTGGTTCTGACAAACTATACAAATGACTAAAGAAGAAGGATTCTTCAGTTGGCTCTTTTAAACAAATTTCCACCACACGACTAGACATATCCTACGGCAAAGGGAAGGGTTTGGGCTCTGCACTGCTACCAGCCACCACTGCAGCTCACAAAGCAAAAACACATACACCACCCAGGACACAGCTTCTTTTCCTTTCCTCCTGTGCATGGTCCTACAATTCCTACTCCCAGCTCAATTTCATCTACCTGACCTCTGTGGAGATCCTTTTCTCAAGCCATAAAATCTCCTGATATTTCACCCACCCACTCAATTAGGTCAACTGAAGTACCACTCAAGGCCATATCAGTGGAGGCACGGTGTTTGAACACATAATTTACATTTCTTATATGATGGCAACTCTCTTGATATAGAACTTGCTTTTACTTAATTATTACAAGCTGTATAATGTGTCAAGACATGCAGCAGTTCATGAGTAAGCCATTTTTTCTGTGGTCAGCAAGTGCTGGCCAGCTTAGACACTTGAAGAGCATCCAACTTACATGTGAAAAGGAACTAGTTTGTCTTCTTGGGTCACTGAGTTGTTCATTTCACCAGCCAGCATCTTTCCATGCTATATCTTATTTTCTTGTGGGAAAAGAAAAAAATTCACAAAAATTAGGATCCATTGTCAATTTGTACCAAACGTTGTATCATTCTGTTCTGGTTGAAAAGCTTTTATAATTCAGTATTAAAACATAATTTTTTGAAAAACATTTCTGTTAGACTTTTTTGGCTTCATACTTCTTACAAATCATAAATCTTACCTTTCAGCTTTAGTTCTCTTGCAGCACATAGGTTTTCCTGGCAACACTGAAGCAAAACACATCTAACTTCAATGTCAGAAATTTTTTTCTATTGAAATTAACCCAAATATTAATTTCTTCTCTATTTTTGGTGTTTAAGTGCATCAAGTATGTGAAGAAAATTATCATGTTCCTTGCTAGGCCTCAGTTAACTTACAGCGTATATTTTTGCTCTTTAATCTTTCTTCATATTTTTTCTATACCACTTAATCATGCATATTTGTCCTTTCTGATCTCTCTCCAGAATGCAAACCTTCTGTTTATTCTTTTAGATCCCTTGCTTTAAAATTTCATCATTTTAAATTTATTTAGGATCACAAGGGAAATTCAAAATATATAAAATGTTTGATACAAATATTAATTTATAACAATAACATTTCTTATAAGTTTCAGCATATAGCAAACATACCCAAAATAAAGCTAATGGATATTACAAGTTATTCCCCCTTTTCTTTTGCAATTTGTGTTGGAGTTTCATAGTACAACACAATGTAACTTTACTGCACTAAAAGACACAGTGGCATTTATTTTACCTTTTAGATTCTGCAATTTTCTAATCTCAGCACATAAAACCCAACTGGTCTATTTTAGATTACTTCCTCAGAATGAGATGAATCACTGCATTGTCTACAATACCTGTGAACAAAGTTTAAGACACTCAGAACCCAATCTCACATGCAGCTACTCTACCAGAAGTCTACATACATAGACTTTTGTATTTAGTCAAATGAATTCCACCCTTGTGTCATCTTCATGTTACCTTGCTTGAAAAATAACCATGCTTGAAAACCAAAGGAAGTTCACTACTCTCTGGCATAAAATTTTTCTTCCTGCAAATCCAGCTAGTCAAACTATTGCATTTATCTGGGGATCTCCAAGGTTTTTGGTGTAAGATACAACCAAAGTCTAGACAATGCAAGGATGGGAAAGTTCTCAGTAATTAGGATATCAAGACCCCCAAGGCATTATATCATTCTTTCAAGCAAGAGAGTACTTGGGAAGTTGGCATCAGAGTCAAAATTTACACAGAGACACACACACACACCATATAATTAGAAGATTAAGGTAAAATTATGACACTGCCTTTGGGAAAGTCTATCTCTTAATTGTCAGAGCAATGATTAAACCTGCCACGTCAGATACTTTTGCTAAATTGAAGATGTTAAGGATGAGAACTATAAATCAGCTTCTTTTCTTAACTCCTAAGGAAGAGTCAGTAAATTAGTAAATTTCTTGTCAAAAACATCATGATCAAAAAACTGCTCCTTTTAATCAATCCCTGCAAAAAATTCAGGTAGGCTCTCATTCTTCAGATAACCCATTGCTCCAGAAAGAAACATTTACTTCCTAGGGAAATTCTGTCAAACAATTTTTTCCCAACCAACAAACATGAGAATTCTAATCATAAGTTATCTAAAAAACACATACAGGGGTCCTGTAATGACTGAATGTCCATTTTCTGCAATTAGCCATCTCCTTCCAATCTCAGCAGTTTGGAAGAGTGGCTCCTCTGTGAAGCTATGCTCATGGAAGGACAAGGAGACTGGAGAAGTCACCAAAGGACCGCATGACTTGAGCAGTAATGCCACCACTTCTGTGGAGCTCAGGGTCAATAACAGAACTTGCTTGGAAGAGCTTCTGAAATATCCATGTGAGCATCCAAGGGAACTGCAGCAACTCATTCCTGTGAACAGTAGGAAGTTCAACAAGGAGCAGTAGATCTTATTTCCTGATAAAATATCTTCCTACAAGAAAACTAAAAAGTTTTTTCCTCAGTTTTTTTTCCACATGGTCCAGTGTAAGCCCATAATTTCTGCACCTGATAAAGCAATTGGTAGTGCAACATTGTTCAAGATCTTATCAGATATTTGTGCACCTGATACGGAGGTTTCCATTTTATCTCTTTTCTTTGACTTAAAATGAGTCAACCATTCCATTAATAGTGACAATAAACAGTCAGACTCCATGTGTAAGAGAATGACTTTTTCTTCTTTTTTTTCATGTGTAGCCTGTGAAGCTGATTATTTGTATAATAAATAACAACATGATAGACCATTTAATTAAAATTGAATGCCACTACCAGAAATTTTTTGTGTGTTTTAAAGACTTTCATAGATATAAATACACATAATATTTTGATAAATGGGTGTGTTGCTTCTTCCATTTCTGTTTTAAGACTTAAAAATTATAAGCCTCAGATATTTAGAAGATATTGAAAGTTTTTCAAAACTCTCCCAAGAACATCCCAATTCCTATAAAGACCAGTAGAAAAAAAATATTAGAGAAACACAATTACTAACCTGTAATTTAGATATTTCTCTTTTTACTTATCGTTTTCCATCATAAAATCAGGATATTTAAATTGTTTCCGATAAATTAGCTCTCTCTCTCTCTTCAGTTTCAGAACTGAAAAATTTTTTGACATATCATTTTCAGGAGACCCTTCAGTTTCAAAAACTGTAAAGACACTTCCTAGACTGCATTCTTCCACTTGCAGTTTTGTCCCTCATTCTTGTGTCCCATAGAGAGTTGTGCTCTGTGCCAGGGCTCATGTCATCCTAAAGGATGCATCTGCGCTGAAATTTGAAGTTTTCCTACTGCCAGCACACAAAATATCCTGCTCTGGGACAAGAGCTGCACCATGCAGTGAATCTGGCTTTGAATTGACCCACTGGACAACTTGATTCCATCTGCCACTACTGGAATTAAAGACCCCTTTTAATTCTAGTTATGGTTGGGACAAGTCAAATAACAGTATCAGCTGTAGTTGGTGAATATTAGAATACATAAACACAGCTTGGAAAAGAGTTTTCTCCCCACCATCTCTCCAGTGGCAGCACACAGGAAAGAAAAAAAACACAGCTATGACATTCAAGTAGAGGTTTAATAAAGGAAATAAACCAGGAATTTCTCTTTCAGGAATTTCTTTGCTTTTCTGCAAGGACATATATAACAAACAAACCTTTGAAGAAGTTTTTAGTTATCATCATAAAAGAGCTCACAAAAATTAAAGTAGACATTGCTTTCAAGAAGGGCACAACTAGCAGTTTACAACTGGAGCTGTGTTGTAGCACAGCACTGCAATTAATTCTAGAATATAAAATTAAATCAAAATACATGAGCATGCATCAAGTACACTCAGAACTTCATTACACCTAATACTAAGTGTTCAAAGATTGTTAATGTTTAATAGTGATACAGAAGGAAATAGAAGAACAATCAAAAAGGACCCCTAAAGGATTAAAAAACCCTGACTAAAATTAATACATAAATCAGAGAGTTGGAAAAATAGATAAGAGAAACAAAATTAAGATGTTAAATAAGACTACAAAACTACAAAAAATGCTTTTAAATATGTAAGAACAGAAGGTGACTGAATAATACTGTAATACCTAAAGAGGATAATTTTTTAAAGGATGAGGCAGAAAGTGCTGCTAAATTTAAATAAATTCTTCACATAGCTTATCAGAAATAAAAGTTATAGGCAGATGGAAGACCTACACACACACAGGTATACCTTTCCTGAGGCAGAGAGGAGTAAACACTGCAGCAAATACAGAACACATCTGAAATATTACAGATGACAAACTTAGCACATATCAGATGAACTAGTTTCTCAGAGCTAAGACACATCTACTTCAGAATTCACAGAAAGGGACAAAACTGGGACCACTTCACAAGAGTAATTTAAACCACTTCACTGTTCAAATAATTAATTCCTTATGCAAGACATTACTTTGAAATCAATGTGGTTGTTCAAGTAAGTGACAGCAGTGGGACCATGGAGAGGAGGAAGCTTTAGTGGATTTAGAGAAAAACGTGTGGAGCTGTTCAAGAATGGACCTGGTACAATGGTCAGTGGTTAGCTCACAGCTAAACATTAACAAAATTAACAAAATAAGGGCTGTATTTGAGTCAGAGAAACACTGTCTCTTTCAGACATATTTTAGAGATATCCTTTTGAGACCTTTTTTCCCAGCCCAAACACAGAAATACATGCTTATGGGAACCATGTATTACAAAAGCTGTAGAACATAAGTGAACTATGGAGCAATGGCTATTGCAGTGAGAGAATCTACCAATGAAAACCAGAAGCTTTAACTATGAACAGAAGCGATGAATTCTGCTAGCCCACGTTCAAGTTTAAACATAAAACTCACCAATGTTCTACACTGAAGATAGCTCTCTATTTTTTTGCTACATGTATGAAAGAGTTCAGTAACTTCAGCCTAAAAAATTCAAAACACAGACACATTTTCAGCCAAAACAAAGTCAGAGCCAGCAGTAATTTTAATTCTCATAACTAGATATTTTTTGACCATGAGAGTATGTGTAAAATGGATGAAGATGTAATTACAATAGCACAGGGATATATAGGGCTTATTGAGTGAACAGCATGCTGAGAAAGAGTTTGCAGTCTAAAAGATTGCATTTTCATCCAGCTGTAGTGGTTCTTGTAGCAAAAGTATTTTTCTCTCCTTCCCAATCTAACTCTTCCCTAAAAATCTTAGTTTTGGAAGCAATTAGACAGCTCAGGATTTTCGGTGTGGGCCCCTGAGAACAAACCAAGAGTCTTAGAAAAGTCTCTGCTCTCTGCACATCTGCAGGAGTCCTGCTCATGCCCAGTCTGCACAAGAGACTCAATGCTGTCTCTGGGCTGAGGGCAGACCAGGAGAGGCACATGGGTGTTTCTGGAAAAGCTTTCTGCTTTTCCTCTAGGGAGAGAACAGTCACACTGGCTGGGATGTACCTCTCTGAATTTTTGGAGAGATACTGCATGGGCTGTCTGGAAAATAACTGCATGCTGGGAGGTGGGAAACTGAACTGGGCTATTTGAATTCCCTTTTGTTCAAAGAAATAGGGCTTTGAAGTTATAAGCAGAGGTGATTCAAAAGAAGACAACTTCACCCTCAATCTTTCCACAGAGGAATAACCCTAACTTCCAAAGTTTGAACCAGACAATATCAAGAGCAATCCAGGAACAGAGTGCGGCAGTGATGGCAGCCAACAGCTATTAACTGTACACAAGATCTGCCAGTCTACAGGTCAGTTTTAACAGGACACTTGTTAAATACTTGGTATTGACCAAAATAAATTGCAAACAGAATAGCTGCCAAGTATATAGATACTTAAGCATAACTCTCTCTCTTCTTTCACTCAGATACAAAATTATTTCCAGTCTGTGAAGTAAATAGAAATAGATGCAAAACTGTGTGCCTACAAATAGACCAGCGGAGGAAGTGTTGCTAAAGCAGTCAACAGGATTATTGAAAGTCATTCCTCATTAAAAACAAAGTAAAGAGTTCTATCTCCAGAGATAGCTGAAGAGAAGATTGCAAGATACTAAAAGACAAAAAAATCTAGCCTGTTAGCAAGTCAGTTAATCTGCAAAGGATGACTGTGTCTCTAAAAAATATAGCAACAAGAACTAACAAGACAAAGCTCTATAATCAGCCAGAGCAAAAAAAATTCAGGTGAGGTATTACTTAATGTTAAGTGCCTAGAACAAGCAAAATTAGAAGCTGAAGCTATCAAATTATTTATTTTGATAAATATAATATATTTATTATAATATATATAATAACTATTTATTATAATAAATATAAAATTATTTCTGATATACTTTTTTTCTGATAGAGTATTTCAGAACAAATTAAAGGGTTCTAAAATTTCATATGGAAAATTAAGAGAAGACAGTTGCCTACTTTTACTCAGTATATCCCAGAAGTTACACACTGTTCACCAAACCCTCATGTACTGCACTACGATGATCCTTGGAGTTAGCTTCACCTCCCTCATCCAAACAGCATCCTGTTTGCATGACTAAATTTCTCCATGTCTTACCAGCTGCAGCTGATTCATTTCATACAAATAACTCATGGATCAGAAAAATAATATACACATAACAGCTTGGAAATTTGCCTGACCAAGAGACTGCTTGACTTTGTTTGCTGGTACAGTTGGCATTTCTGTTTCTGTAAAAGGTTATAACTTCCACAAGGGACTGAAATATATCCTCAGCACTCAGTTTTAGTGAGGGTAAACAGAAGGAAAATTTTGAGTGTAGTTCACCCAAACTGTATGTGAACAACCTCATTACTGGTCTTCCTACTACTCCAGTTGGAGAAATTTGCTTCAGTTCACCCCAAGCTGTCTTTTCTTTTTTAAATACAGTAGTTTGTGATAGAATTTCATTTACAGTTTGGGTTTGCTATTTTAAAGTTGCATAAAAACTAAAAAAATATATTTTGTGTTAATGTGTAAATAGTTTCTCCAACTGTCAATGAACCAAAAACCAACAGATACTTTATAAAGAATTGACTTCTTCTGTATCAAGTCCCTTTCTTCACTTTAATTGTTATTCCTGTTCTACTGCAAGATTTTAGTGAAAACACTATTAAAATGAGTTCATCTGTACAACTGTTGCTCTTCATGATCTCTTCAGCCTGTGCTGAAAGTTAAGGCTGAAATTGGGAGGCTTTTAATGGGCACTTATTAATGGGAATTTCTGGTGTTTCTATTACTTTAAAAGTTTTCTGTCTAATTGTAGCTAATTATTACCATTTGAGGGGTACAATAGAGAAGCCATGATTTTCTTCCTCACTCAACCATCACAGAGCATGGGGGGAAGACCAAAGTCTAGAAGGATATCTGCAATTGTGACCCATTTTCATGATCTATTTCTAATCTAAGTTATTCTAAGAGTTTTATAATATAGGAATGAATATTGAAAGTGAATTTATAGCTTTCAGTGGCAAATTACAACTAGATGTGACCAAGGAAGGATTAAGCCCATCATTTTGCTTAAAAGCTCAGATGGTTGGAGTAATTGGATGATGGCTGTAGGGCATCCTTTTGGTCTATAATTAGGTCATTTCTTTCTCATCCCCTTGTGGTGTGTATAATTACAAATTAATTTGAAATCCCACTGTGAGTAAAGAAAATCAGTTTAATATAATGGAAGTGCAAAAGCAACAGGATATTATTTTTTAAAAGATTTTTAGTGTTTATGCCAAATAGTCTGGCCCAAAAGTCATATCCCTATGGACTGCAGGGCTCACATATGGTTTCTTTCCTGTCTTTTATGTGGACACAGATAAACTTTCTCTCCAAAATAAATGACATTTCATGACCACACCAGCCATAAGAGTTTTGATGTCAGCAATACCACCGGAGGACTCCTGGGCAGCACCAAATGAGGTGATCTAGTCAACCATTTTACTCTTGCCATTTGAAAGGCATTTTTCTGCATTTCCCCTAAAGTGTTAAGCGTTGCCCAGCCCTAGCTAGGAGCAAACCTGCTCCTGTGTGCTGCAGGAGCTCACCCATTTCATCTCCTGGCGGAGCAGTGCTGCTGGCAAGTTCCGCTTCCCTTCCTTGATCAGCCGCCGTGGTCGGATGCGTTGGACCTCCTGCCTGAATGCCGGCACAGGTAAAAACACGCTCTCCTGACAAATGGATAACCCCAACCTGAGACGGTGTTTTGACTTGCTGAACTTCCTGTTTCACTCAAAATGTTTTCATCTCTCCCCAGAAATCTTGAAAGGGGTCTGTGACAGGGTCCCAGGTGTGATCTGAGCTCTGGGAATGTTGACAGTGAGCCGGGGGCTGCATTCCCTTACTTAGAGGGAAGAGGAGAAAAAAAGACCAGTGGAGAGAAGGATATCAAGATTTGATCACATTTGTATGTGCCTTGTAAAAACTGTAGAACATCCCGTGCCGTTAGCATGATAAGATTAGATTCCTGGCAGAAAAATTGAAAAAAATAAAGAAACAAAAGAAAAGGAGAAGAAAAAAAAAAGAAAAGGAAAAGGGAACTGCTTAGATATAAGATCCAAAGTTCATTGGGAGTGTTCTTTATTGCATAGCTCCAAAGTTAAGATGTGCTGGGGCATGTGGAAAAATAAGGAGGTGTTAAAAAGCTACTGAGCTTCTCAGTTTTCAAAACCAGTTCAAAGTCCCAGTCTTGGATTATTCACACTGTGACCTTGAGGCCTATTTGGGATGCCATAAAAACTGTATTCAGGAAGGAAGGAAGAGATTATAAAAAAGGAAAGAACTCCTTTTCATTCTAATAATGTCTTTAGAGCAACAATCTTTTTCTTTTACATAAAACCTTTAATCTGTGTATATCAATATATTTGTTAGATTTAAAAAAAAATTAAAATCTCTGCAGCACAAGGAAAACCTGGGACAACCAATTAGGAAGAAGAGCTAGAGAAAGAGATTTGAATGTACCTGAGACAGCCAATTAGGAAGAGCTAGAGAAAGAGATTTGAATGTACTTATCACTCATAAGAGAGATATGTTACAATAAGGCAACTTCGTCTTCTCATCCCAGAAGTAAAATAGACATGCTAATAGGATATATCCATCACAGTGTTTCTCTAGTTTAATATCACTCTGCAATTTTTGAAACAAGAAGTATTTTTAAATTTCCACATGAAACAGAACCAGCTAAACATTTATTTTTATATTTTCATTAGATTTTTTTTAATGCCAAGAAAAAAAAATTCAACTAAATCTTATTTTCTACTTGGAAAATTTTCTACCTCCTCAGTGTAGCTTCTAGGGCAGAAAATATATATGAAGGTTATATAAAAAACAAATAAATATTTAGATGAAAGAATTAGTTGCTCTATTTGTATTTTTTCTTGCTGCTGTATTTAAAACACTATATTAAAAACAGGTTTTTTTGTCTGTAATACAAATAATATATTTGGGTGGTTAGTCTTCTATAGGCAAAACTCTACCATAGAGATCAATTTTTTTATAGGTATTCACTTACCCTGCCATAATTTTTTAAAGGAAATTATTCTGAATAGCTGATGGTTATCAGTGAGCATTCTTATACAAAAAAAAAAAAAAAAAAAAAAATACAAGAGCCAAACCAGAATAATTATTGGGTTGTTTAAATTTAATTTCTTAAAATTTTTTTAATCTCTCTAAACCACAATTTAAAAATGGGTGGTCTCAAATTAGCTACTATATATCAGAGCTTCAGTTATGTGAGTGGTGAATTAACTCATTTCCCTCTAAGCATTTACAACTCTTTGTTTGCTGTGTAAATAATTCAACACATTTTATTTATAACAGATCAGTGGGAAATAGAGACCCATAATACAATATTGTCCCTCTTTTCTTATTGTTCTCTAGACTTTAATGCTAGTAACAACAAATATACCATTGACATATACATTTAAAAGACAGAAAAACAGTTATCCTTACTGTAAAGTTTCCCTCTAATCATTCCCCTGCTCAGGAGTGTACTAATGCACTTGGAGCAAATAAATCCTGCTCAGTTTGCCCACACTCCACCCTTCAGGATGCTACCAGAGCAGCACAACACTCACCTCAAACCTCAAAACCACTGGAATAAAACCTTGGTTTGATGTGTTCCTGACCCTCAGGCAATACTTACAACAGTTCATGAATGCAACTTGAGGTTTTGTATGCATCTGGGAAGTCTGTGGTCTCTCAACCCTTAAAGTTTCCCAGGTGGTATTCTTCCCACTTCCTTCCATCTTTGCTTGGTTCAGATTCCTGGGGAAAAAGGATTAAGATGGTGATTTAGAAATATAGCTCCTAAAAATGTTCTGATGTGGTAAGGAGAGAAAGGACACTTTGAAAATAAATAAATAAATAAATTCTGAATGGAGAATAGCAATTCCACTCACAGCAAATATGAAACTTGTCAAATTCCTTTGTGTTCCACATTAATCATGGAATGGTTTGGAAGGGACCTTAAGGACTATCTAGTTCCAAACTTCCTGCCATAGGCAGAGACAGATTAGACTTAAAAAGTATTATGAATGTTTTGCTAAAATACAGGATTGTGCTAGATATCAGTTTTCTTTTAGACACCTGATATAAGAGAAAGAGGAAGGTCTAAAAATGTGGGAGGCCAAGCCAGAAAACCCCAATCTGCTTGATATGAATGGTTACCTTCAGTGAGTATCTGTCTGAACCAGGACTTTTTCAGTTCATGTCATTGCCCTAACCATCCTCCCTGAATCCTGGGCAGTGGTCCTTCCTTCAGTGGAATTTCCTTGTCAGAAACATTTTACTTTTGATATATGTTGTGTCTCAAGACACTCTGTGCTGTTCTGCAGCAAATTTTCTACAGTGCTGCTAGGTTGAACCATTTCAGGAAGCAACTCAAAGAATTAAACCA
Organism: Pseudopodoces humilis; assembly: GCF_049639895.1. NCBI lineage: Eukaryota > Metazoa > Chordata > Aves > Passeriformes > Paridae > Pseudopodoces > Pseudopodoces humilis. The sequence goes on along the minus strand of NC_142200.1, from coordinate 139,471,756 downwards.
GATTTTAAGAGAGTGAAAATTATTTTCCAGCTTAAAAGTCACAATAGTCACCTCTGTCATGAAAAGCTGATGCCACAGTAAAAGTTTGATTCCTTCATGAGGAGCAGAACAGAATTTCCTGGTCTTGTAAATCTTACAAAAGATGCTAAAAGTCATAACACTTTCCTAGGAGGTGTTAGTTTAAACAGTCGTTGGCATGGCTGGCTGAATCTTCCATCCCAGTACTAATCCAACCTTGCATCTCTAAATAAAGGAGGATCTTTTCCTTCAGTTTGAATTCTGATGGAGTTTCCCCTCTGCTTTTCCTTCCAGTGTTTTTTTTTTTTCCTTCTTTAAATATTTCTCATTGGGCTATGTGGTCAGTTCCTCTTAGAGTATTTTACATCCAGCTTTATCTTTCACTTCAGGAACACTATTCTTTTTCATTAACATGTCATTCATTTTTTCCATGGGCCCCTAAACTTCTTCCATGGATACCATGGGCTGATTATTCTACATCAGCAACACAAAGGAAGAGACTCATCCCTTATGTCATATTCTTGCAGGTGGAAATATGGTAAAATGTATGAGATACGTCACTGCACCTCACAGGAAGAGGGGTCTGCCTACACCTGATCTATTCCCAAGGACACTGAGGGTGGATAACAAAGGCTTGTAAGTGTCTGTGAGTGCAGAGTAGTCTCAGGACCAATATATATTTGCTAAGGCTAATTTCAGATTAAATAAATCTAATTTCAGATAAATCTACTATTCTTGACACTGTAGCACAAGATTACAGTCCAACGTTCAGTCTGATATAAAATTTTAGGCATACTGTGCTATGATGTAGTAGCCTATAAGTGTTTTTAAAATTCTGGCTCAAAATTGAAACCCAGATCATCTCTGCCACTTCCTCCAAACTTAGATCTATCAAAGTAGCCCTTCATAAGCACAAACATGGCATGCTGGTGTTTGCCACCAGCATGAAACATTTCCCTTCATTCTTTGTAGAATATTCTATATAGACACGGGAGCTTCAATGTTCTTTGTTTCATTTTGGAAAGGATTATTAGACTACCTAGATATTCTTGCCTTTCAATTGTAGCAGTAGGTTTTTGACTTCAAGAAAGACTAACTTTAGTTTCCATATCTTGTGGTTGCAAATGAACATGTCAGCTGTGATCTTGGCAGTATGCAAGGTTTGGGGTGCAGCTAAAACATAATTAAAAGTTTTCATAAGCATTTGGATTAAATTCCAAAGAGAAGATAAAGGTAAAAAGAGCCCACATGAGAAAGCAGGCTGGATTGAGTTGACCACTACTTTTTAATGAAGTTCCACTCGTAGGTGTAAACTCAGAAGTGACCATCCTGTCTGACTCCAAGTATAACAAAGGCCATAGAGTTTCACCCAGGAATTTCATCCTTCCACTTAGTAACTCGGAGCTGATTTGATATTTTACAAAAATATGCAGTCTCTGTTGAAAATCAGGAGGACTTTATCCCTCCTCACCAGCAGACTTACAGGTAATATTGCATACTAACAGTTGTCACACTTCTAAGGTTACTCAGTCACTGACAGGAAAATCCATTTAAGAAACAAATCTATCCTGAACAAACAGGCCTTTAATCTCTTGCATTATCTCCATTGAAGGTGATTTTATTCTAGGAAGCTCAGGAAAAAAAGGCTTTTGTAATGGCACTGCCTGCATGTGAATGTGTTTAATGACTTTTTAACCATTAGCCATCCACGGGATAGCAATGTCAGATAAATGTGTTTCCCAGAAATAGGTGGCTAGATAAGAAAAGTCTACTAGTGGCATATTGGATTTTTAATATTAGACACTAGAAAGTCTTCATAGGAAAAAGAGGCTGTAAATGTTCCAACTATAGAAAAGCTCCTTCTGAAAACTGCAGTTTTATAGGCAAACACAGACTTTTATATCCACAAAAATCTATCAGTGGGACTGTATGACCATTCCTCTGAAGCCCCTAGGAAATATGGGCGGCCATCAGATGATTCTGAGGAACCCAGCCCACCTTGGCTGAATCCTTTCATCAGAGATTTGCTTTTAGTCCCTTTTGCTTGGCTTCCAGTTCTGTGAATCTGCCCTTTTTTAATTTTTTTCTAGTTTTTTTCTCCAATTCTCTAAGAAACACTTCCCAACACTTCCCAATTCAATAAATTGAAGAATATAGGTGAATAAAAGAAAAAAAAATCTGCATTTTGTTTCAGTGTAGGAAAATAAATTAATACCTATAAGCTTCATTTAATTTCAACTTTAAGATTTATTTAATTTCAACTCCTTGTGTCTCAGCTTCTGGCCCACCACCAATCCCTCATTGCTTGCCTGTACCACAGGGAAGGCTCATTCTCAGTTCTGCAAAGCAGGACACTGAACAAGTGCCAGAGAGGGACAACCTCTTCCTGACAGGGCTGCAAATTACAAGAAAAATTTAAACATGCAGTTAATAGGGAAGCAAAACCGTGTATGAAAACACAGAAGAACAGGAGCAAGGAGAGGATCTTCTAATTCCAGCCACATCTAATACCCCTGAGACTTTCATGCTTATCATAGCACAATTGGGTTGTTCTATAAGGGTTTATTTCAGCTAAACCAGACAACATTTGGCTCTAAATGGCATAGTTCATTCTGCAATAGCAGGGATCCTTTTGGAAAATGTGAGGCCAAATGCTCTAACATCAGTTGTGTGTAAATTGAACAGCAGGGGAAATTGTGCTGTCCATAAAGAGGAGCCATACACTGAACTACAGAGAATTATAAGCAGGAAAATAACAATATCAAAAGGATATTATAAATAAAAATAATTCAGGGAGGAGTCTTCCCCATTTATTAATTCCTAATGAAAATAACCAAACATACTAAGGATGGATCACAAATCTTCCACTCCACACTCCATGCCAAACCAATATCCATAAATATAAAGGAAATTGAAAATAGTACTCTCTTCATGGGAGGTGATCCATTCTATAGGCCCATATCAAAGTTTTGAGATTTTAATGGGTAACAGCCATCTGGAGACATTCCCTTGAGGTGCCTGCATATTTTGATTACAGAAGAATTCAACACTACAGCTCTGCTGCTCAGGATGAGCTTTCTGTGTCTAGTACCTTATATTATTAGACATATATTTTGTATTAATTTATACCTTGGGGAATTATGGCACATTAGTTTGCAACTTGCAGAAATCACCTGTCTCTTTAAATTGACATCAGGTGAAGCTTCTACCACCACAGAGTAAAAGCTTCCTCACATACACATATGAAAAAAGGCCTCTCCCAGGGACCAAATGGTGATGAAAATGGCCACTTAGAAGATTTCCACACCTGAAATATTGCCAGCTTTTGACATTCAGGTCTCATGATTAAAACTTTAAAAGAGATCATCAGAATAGACTTTCTGTTTGTCTTTACATTTTCCTTCTCTTTCTCCTTCTTTCTCTTTCTCTCTTACTTTCTCTCTTTCTTTCCTTCTTTCTCTCCTGCTGTCTTTCCTTCTTTCCTGTGTTCTTGCCTTCTTTCCAATTTTTTCTCTGTCACTGTAAGGCCTTGGAAACATCAAACCTTTTAAAAGCAAACACAGTGATTTTCACTCAACCACATTACTCTAGTATATGATGTCCTAAGGAAACCATCAAATATTACAAGGCTCACTAATAAAAACACTGCAGCTGGCAACATGGTTGAATGAATCATTCTCCCTAGGATTTTTGTATAGACCAAATATGCTGGCATAAGCAACTATTCTCTTCAAATAGAGGTGATGGAGCCAGAAGGAATGATTACAGCACAAAAGCTGTGACCTGTCCTGACTAAGCTCCTTTTTATATCTGGCTTTGTTGATAACTCCTTGATTACTCTTCTGTGAGCATAGTCAGAATATGTATGATCTTTTGCAAAAAGTCTTGCATCTGTCTTACAAATCCTCACAGACAGACAGATAGTCAAACACAAACCAGCTGCAAAACAAACAGGCATTGCAATATTATGCTCAAGACTGTAAGTCTGGCTGAGAAGAGCATAAGAATCCAGGCTTAGTGCCTGTTTTACATGTCTATTTGTTCATCTTACTCACTAAACTCACTCACTACTCACTACTTACTCACAGCCTCATGTGTCCACCGATGAATGATCACAGATCAGTAGCTTAGAGTTATCTCTCACCACCCACCCCCTTTCAGAATCTCAGAGATGATTTGTTGACCTTTTCTTTTTTTTTCTTTTTTTTTTTTTGTACTTGTTCCTCCTGGCCTGTGAGCCTGCCCTTGTGGAAGGTCTGTTAGCCATTCACTTAACTGAGTTAAATTATCTATTTTAACACAAATCAGTCATAGCTCAAGCATTCTGGCCCTAAGGAATATGTGCATATTGCAGGAAAACTTCACATAGTGCTTGAGATCTCATTCACTCTGTGACTGGGATTGAAATAAGAGGTTGTAGCAGGGCTCATATGAAATCCTAAATGCTATCCCAACACTGAAGTTGTCACAAGTCCTAGAGATTTCTTGTACTCAAATCAGGTGGCACACAGACATTTACCATAAAAATTCCCCAAGTGTCTCAAATTCTGTCTCATAGAATCTCCTAAGGTGTCTCAGCCAAAGCAACCAGCATCAAACTCTCCCCAAAGCTCCAAATCCACAAATGAGGACCTCCCTTTCACAGGAACTAAAAGACACAAGAGCATATTTTAAAAACAATTCCGCGAACATCCCTATTTTTAAACATGAGCAGAGTAGGAGCTTATACCCACCTCTCCTATTTATTATTTTGAGGGTAAGAGCTTATGGAAAAACTGAGAATACTGAGTTCTATATAATGTCTTTTCTACATGCTCTCCTAACTTTTAAGATACCCAGGTAGAGAAGAGCACATTTAAAGCCCTCCCACCAAAGGTTTTCCTTTTTCTACAAAAGTATTAAGGAACTTCTAGTGAAGGAGAAAAATATAGGACAAGATGTAAGCTTGTTGTTAGAGCACTCAGCTTGCAAAAGGGCACAAAAAGTCATGGTTGTTGAGTTCTTAAGGCCTCTTCTTGATTAAACTTTATTAAATGGGATAAAATAGAGAAGCAGGCTGTGATGAAGGGACTGGACAGACCCAATCCTTCTCCAAAGTGAACTCTCCAGCTGCCTGGAGAATGAGTGCTTTGCCTTCCTTTCCAGCTGCCCTTCCCAGCAGGCAACAGAGACCATTTATCACTATCTGACCTGCCATCCTGGGAAAATGGTCTGCATTTACTGCCTTTACTGAGCCACCATTTACTGAGCTGAGATATGCAGACACTGAGCCTCCTGCAGTTTAACTGCAGGACTAATGGCTAAATTGCTCCCCCCACATCCTCTATGCTGTTATTAAAAAGAAAATGCATGATCCTGGTTGCACTTTCAAAAGAAAATTTACAGATTCTGGCATGCAGGAGAAGCTTCCTTGCTGTGAATTGCTCACATGAGTGACAATGCTGTTTCATAGCTCTCAGCAAAAGTACTAAAAATCAGGGAGAGGGAGCACTGGTATGTGAAACACTTTACTCATTACTGTTTCTTTGTGACTAAATTAAG